>NC_092866.1:15098992-15169268 GCF_032062135.1 Pyxicephalus adspersus | reverse complement strand
CTGCCAAAACACTTAGTCATGCCGGCCTTCCGCCCAGTCCCCTTGCTGCAGGCCTCTCTTGACTTTGTTAAGCATTGTATAAAAAGTTGGTGCTATATAAATACTGTATATTAATAATAATTTACATTGTTCAGGCAGGACATAGTGATTTTCTATTGAAAAATGTGCATGTGTGAGATCAGTGAGTAGTGTGAGTACCCAAAGGAGATCCCTCTACAAACTCCAGTAGATCCTGTGCTGTCCCACAATCCCTTTTCTTTCTGGCATGGACTGGACAACATTTTCCTTCTTCTTCCGGCTTCTTCATAGGTCACCTAATCTTCCATTGTGCCGGCACAAGATCAGATGGCGTGTAGATCTCATTGCACATCCATGGTTTACATTCCAGGAAAGCCCAATCTCGTACATGCGCAGAAAGGGGAGCCAGCAGGCTGTGAGCTTTCCACTCAATCCTCACCATGACAATGGTAAATTCACCTGCAAGGATGAATAACCCTTTTATAAAAAGTAAAAAATGTGATAGGTTCGCTTTAATATTTACAATCAGATAATAAACAGTTGCAAAAAAAATTACATTTCAAACTGCTTTCTGTACTAAAGCAGCTCTTCAGATTAGATTGCCATTGAATGTTTTAAGCTGTATTAAACCATGTGAGTCATTCAAGCCTTTTTTTTTTAATAAGAGAAGAAACATGATAATTATACAGCTACAAATAATTTAATTTTGCTTTTCTTTGCCTTTACAGTAAAGGTTATTATAATTATCAGTAACACAAGAGAATGCAATATAACATCAGTGCCTGTTATGTATCTGTTCACTCCTCTCTCTCTCTCGCTTTTATGTCTTACTGTAAATATGTCTGATAAAGTTGTAAATGATACCCTATATAGAATATTGTGGTGAGCTGCCCGGGCAGTCTGCAGATTGCAATTTGCGAGGAATGGCGTACAAAGGCAAAATTAGTGTTCAATTATTCAGAAAGGTCATCCCAGATTATTTTGTGCATATTTTAATAAAATGGCACCTGCTAATATTTACATCAAATAAACGCTTCACAGAAAAAAAAATGCATAATGCTTTTATTTTTTCCCCTTTCCGATATTACAGACCTATACATATTTATGCAAAAGGGTTCATTTAAAAACCTTGCAGCGCATTACATATTTTGAATTCCAGCTGAATTGACATGTTAATTACAAATATGTACGTTTTCTGCATTACCTTTGAGGACGATAGTGCAAAGCAAATCAAATTTCAGAAAGGGGAGGAATAGTAAGGAATAAAATGAAAGCCATATAGGAGCTTAAAGTTTTTTTTTTTTTTATATAATATTGCTTTTAATACAATTTTTATACAACATCTCAGTATTTTAGAATAGAATATATTTTTGCATCAGTTTTTAGATGAGAAGTAATTGCACTGAGCCACTGAAAGCTCCACCTTTGATATATTACTATGATAATGTGAAACCATGTTTGTAAGATGTATAAAAGTCAACTCAAAATCTGTTCTCATTGAAAAAGGTCCAGCTCTGGGTTTAAAACCCAATTTTATGCTTAGATACTACTCCTTGACACCCCCTCACTCCCTCCTTTACCACTAGAATTTCCTCTACAGCATAAAATATCCTCCAACCCACTAGTTTCTTTTGACCCCGTCTATGGATATTACTGGTTCGTCTTGCCCTCCTTTTCTCCAATTGGGCTTATATTCTAAGTACAGAAGAGAATGTTATGGCTCTACCCGCTGCAACATTGTCCTTTCCGTTTAGAAGAAGGTGGGGGGGACTTGTTGGACTGGGATCACAGTCATTAAGTCAAATTACTCTTACCATCATTCATCCTAGAAAAGGAGAGGTAGCCAGAAAAAGAGTTCCTCTTTTATATATTTTGGTGGTCCTGGGGATGACATTTGTTCATTTACATTCAAACCAAACTTGGGCGGTAAGTAAACCAATGTCACCCGGGTAAAAAATGTAAACTACCATAAAGTAGTTTTTTTTTTACTTTTCTAATAGTTTCCAAATTTCATTGTGTTTGTGAGCCTTTAAAGATCCCATGAAAATGCTGAATTACTAAAAGTCAATATTTGCATGGGGGGGGGGGTTCCATTTCTCCTTTCATATGGCAATAATGGTGATAACTTACTTTGACATGCACTAAACATGGGGACATGGCTGAAGAGAAGCCTATTCTCACCATATGTAGTCTGGGTCTTTTAAATGGTGGGATTTATCACTTTATAGTGTTTGGCGTAAACTGCATTACTAAAAAATATTTATACACGTATATGACACCAACACTGTAAAGAAGAACCAGGAGCCTGTGAAAGGATATAGCTAGGGGTATGGCCAGTATTACTGGTGGGGTGAGGCTAAACAAGGCAGGATAGGGTAATTGTTTAAAGTGGAATAAGGTTAGGGAGCGGCGAAGGTAAACAGTAAACGGTAAAATATATGTAGGAAGAGGTGAGGGGGTGAGGCAGAGATCGGTCATCAGGGAAAAAGATTTCCAGCCTCCATCCCCGCTGGATCGTGGGGAGAAGGTAGGATCTTTACAATGCTACTCCGGGTGTGGCTCCGGGTTATCACTTTTGGTACATAAAATTCACCCCAAGCCACAATCAGGAATACGGCCAGAGGGGTAATGTCCTCAATGACCTGCAACCTGATGATAGTAAGGTTGTTAAAAGATTGTTATATTGCTGTTATTATAAAGTTGCACTGTTGTAATGGTATATGGTTATTGTGATGATAATATGTGACAAGATGTTTTTAAGAAGTTTTGTAATAAACAACCAAAAGACTATTTGCACCATACCCACAGGTGTTGTTTTTGTGTTAAAAGAAGGTTTATTGGGAAGCCAGTGAAGATCTCTGACCTTCCACAGTCATGAGCATCCACATTTGCTCATGCACACCAAGCAAGGTGCACTTCAAGCACTCCATGCACATGTCCATAATAGGCATGTGCCATAATTTGTACATGTGCTTGCACTTGTCTTCTTGTGCTAAAACATATAGGATCTTCTTTACACTTTTGTCTTTTTTTTTATCTATCTGCCATAGGAAAACATCCATTATACAGTCTGAGTTTGACAACCTGAAAATGTGTATCCATGCCATCCTCCATTTCATTCTTTGAGTGACAACATAACAAAGAACAGATAATATGACAATTTTATTGCATTACAGTAGATGAGTTTGTTCACAGACCTACTAAGCTGTGATATACTCACCTAGGGGAGTGGCTATTCAATGGATCTAAGTTTCTAACACAGTTATGAATAGGTAGAACATCATATTTTGTTGCAGTAAATCTATCGTGAAGCTGAGATATATAGCATTTTTAAATACAAATACCACTTGCTAGAAATCTTTAAATAATGTCTTGCATGTAAGTGGCACTGGGTTGTAAGAAATGCTTGAGGAATTCATTTTCGTTGAATGCAGGCAGTATAATATTTTCTCACTGTGGACTGCAATGAAATCTGGATAATCGCACACAATAACAGATTATCCAAATCCTCTACTTATACAAATAAAAGGGAAGACGATGAATTTTCAGCGGGATCATTAGTCGCGGACAGACTTAGTGAAGAATATTTTTACGACCGCACTAAATAATTCAAATACTTAAATACCCTGTATCTGTGTATGACATTTGATAAGTTAATGGGGTTTTGGATCATTTGCAAGTACAGTGTTTCTGGACAATGTATTCATTTAATCCCAGGCACTGAGCTCAGTGTTACGTTTGTAAATTCCCCAAACAAATTTGTACTTCTGTTTAGTTCATCAAGTGTATTAATAAAGTGATACAATTTCATTCTGGAATTGCATTATCCAGCAGACTCTCCATCATCGGAGTATCTCCATCTCAGAACGACTGTCAAGAGTTAGAGCACTCTCGCTAATGCCTTCTATGATCTCAATTACTGGAGTTTCAGAGGAAATGCGTGCACTTAGGATTGATTCTTCTAACTATTAATAGTTGTTTTTTTTTTTGGTTTTTTGGATCATATGTTTGAAAACAAAACAGGTTTTAGAACCAGCTTTTTGTGATTGAATATTAATGTACGGACAACCATGCAAATTCCATTAATAGTTCTGAAGCTTGAAAAGTTATTCGTTGTCATTCTTCTTATTGGCTTTCCTGAAAACATTAATAGCTCTGGCAAGGAGTTAGGAGCTGTATGTCAAAGATCTGGCCAACCCTTGATTTTTATTGGGTAGGTTCATTAAATGGTTGATACTGGCAAGTTGTGAGCTTCCAAGTGTGCATAAAAGGTTCAAGCTTCAAACTGAGCTTCATGTACACATACTGCAATGCAAAGTGGGATTTTAAAACTTTAAAAATAAAAAACCCTAAAAAAAAAAAAAAAAAAAAAAAAAAAACTTTACATAAAATAAAAACCCCTTAAAACTCAAGCTTTCCTATTTCATAGTGTATAGTGGTGGTGGTGGTGGGGGAGGGGCATTATGCATGGGTATGGCTAGGTCATATCCTGTTCAGAGGTAGGTTCATATGAAAACTCTTCCAAAGGATGGTCATATGGGCATGAATGTGCATTTCACAAATACGATTGCCAACAATATAACTGGATGGTAGTCATACACCAGGTATGCTTTTTAAGCTTAGTATGTTAGAAAAACATGCAATTAAAACAAATGTTTTAACGTTTTGGATCAAGAAAAAGTTAGAATACCTGTCTATGGCCTTTTCGTTTTCCAGTCCTGGTGACAGTAGTCAGTAGGACAAATGGAAAGAGAGAATAGGGACACAGAATGGGGACACCATTAGGTGTTTCTGTACAGTAAGGAGATCCAACATGTCTTGGGGCAATAAAGTTTCTCTTCGTCAGAAATGGGGAAGCTGAGGGTTAAGGTACATGGATGAGAAATCAGTGAACGAATGGTCTGCAACTTTAATCTAGTAAGGATCTTCTAAAAGTAAACCAGAAAGTGCCAAAAGCCTTTCTCCTTGAATCTTCAAAATTATTCACCACCTGCACTTTCACGCCATGGGCCTGATTTATTAAGGCTCTCCTAGGCTGGAGAAGATTATTATGAGAGAACCTGAAATGGATATCCTCCTGGATTGAAAAAAATACCAAATATTGTTGGTTGGATCACTTAGGTTCTCCAATGACAGTCTATTTCCTCCAGTCTTGGTGCGCTTTAATAAATCAGGCCCCACGTCTTCATTTCTTAAAGGGAATGTTCATTCTCAGTTCTTAAAAAAGGCTGTGATCAGGCTTTACGTGTTAGCTAAAGGGTGCAGGAGGTAGTAGAAGGTTAATAAAGCTCATACTTCAAATCTGAATGCTCTATTTTTTGAGGAAAAAACTAGGGCATATGGACAAACCTATAAGTGTCTACATGTTCATTATTTGCTTTGAATAGTTAAAGATTTGGCATATTTTACAAAAATTTGAAACAACCTCAACTGCCTTAAAGATAAACTATCTTTCCCTAAAGATAAACTCGCCCCACCAATAAAAAAATGTAGAGGCTGAGTAAAGGGACAGAGGCCACAACAGAGTCTGCATTAATTTCCACCTAAAAATTGGGACTTCCTTTTGGGTATCTTTAACAAATTAGTGTAAGTACAGGGAAATCCACTACACTTCTTTGTTGTGGCCATTATTTAGTTTTTTATTTGTTATTAGGATTTTTTGTGAAATTTAAATTTTCATGAATAAGTTATAAAATTTTTCATCTTATATATAAAAATAAAAAACACAATTTTACATAGAAGCACTACAGACTTTTTTCCCGGAACCTTGAGCAAAAAAGAAAAATAACACTTAACTGTATAGCCATTGGTCAAAAAGCTGAGTCCAGTAGGTCTGTGCTATCCCAGCGTCCTTCTTCCAGTGCAGACTGGACAGTTGGCAGGACCATCTTCTTCCTCCTCCTTCTGGTTTCTTCTTTCAGGAGATCGGCACATTTTGTTTTTGTTTTCATTCCTGGAAAGCCCTTTTTTGCACATGCCCAAGCTCGGGCATACACAGAGGGAGCAGCCCATAGCCTCCTAGGATATATGACGTATGTATCCCAGGAGACTACAGGCTTCCTGTCCAGTCTTTACTGCAGTACAGACAGAAGGGGAGAGGTCCTCCTCAAAAAAAATAAAAAAAAAGGAAAAAAAAAACAACTTTTCATTTATATAAGGGTTAGCCACCATTTTTATAATATAGAAAAATGTTTATTGTTTCTATAATTCAGTATCAATATATATAACATTTAGGTGGGAGGTCAAGATGTTTTGGGTTTTTTCTGGGAAGAAGAGTTACTCTTATACAAGGCTTTTTAGGAACATAACCAGCTGCCTTAGGCTATACTGAGAACTTTTTAAATGGAGAATTCATATAAATGAATACATTTCTTATTTAACTGTATATATTTGGTGTGGCATTTTTTATTTTATATATTATATGGACTATACCCTGGGCCACTACTGGAGATATTAGCTGTTCACAGGAATCTATTATCCAGGAAATGCTAACTCGTGCACAAGCAATAACCAATTACGACAAGCTGAAATTTCGAACCCAGCATCTGTCAACCAAACCTCTAAAATTACAAACCGAATAGAATTTTAATTATACAAATGATGAAAGTTTTGATGAAGTTACTCTTTTAAGTTCATTACAACAACACTTAGGGTTCTATTTATAAAACAAGAAATCACACATTGCCTCGAACATTCTCTTGTGGGAATCTTAAAGGTCCATGGGTTTCAATGACAGTAATTCTCCACCAGGGAATGTTTGAGGGAATGTCAAACCCCCTGTTTTATTAATAGAGCCTGTAAGATCAAATTTGCTTAGTTTTTTTCAGAATCATTTAATTCTTTAAATCTATTTGCTCATTTATAGTTTTGAGAATAGACAATATTTTACAAGGCAAGTGACCTTAGCAAGTTTAGACACACAACCAATGAGAAGATAATAAATTAATCATGACCGAGGTTAAGACCTTGAGTGGATATTTGGCCAGTAACATACCCACCACACAATGTTTCAGTGTCAACGTGTTTGCATTAAAGATGTATATTGAACTAATTAACTGTTGCAGTAAGTGAAGTCATCCTCTTTAGAGTACTTGAGTGCATTTAAAACATCCAGAGCTAATAAGAGAGTAGGAATGAATTTACCATTATGGAGCTACAGCGAGTAGAAGCCGATCACAAGAAAGAATTCTAATTTTACAGTTGCTTCATTCTGTTACTGTTACAACTATAAAACAATTTTCTGTATGTTATGAGAAAAATAAAATAGAGCTTGTCGGCCAATAAGAAAAAGTTCATTTCATATTGTACAAACTTTATATGGTTAGTGTACTGAAAGCAAAAACAGACCAATTTAGTGAAAGGCTAGCAGATAGAAAATATGAAGCTGGTAGATGAGGAACTAGGAATAAAATGACCCGAGCTGCCCCGAATGGGAAAGCATACTAAACTCTATCCATAGCCAAAACAATTCATTGGTCTTGAATGGAGCAGAAAATAGTAAAACTCCTGTATCATGTTAACTCTGCACTATGGGGACATTTGACTTTATTTTCTGTGTTCCAAAAACAACAAGAAGTGAAAAATATCTCTGAGAGTTGGTAATAGATAGTTGTTACTAGAATTGGTGTCCTCACTATAAACTTCCTCCTCACCTCCTGTTCTGATAAACTTAGATCAAGGACATCAGAACATGGATCATTTACATGTTTTATACATGTACATTTCTGCTAAATTTTGAGGTCTACCTAGACCATGGGGTCTATTGTTTTAATAAAATATTCATATGTACTTCAAGATGTATTTTAGGGCAACACATACTTATTGTCTTTTTGGGGGAGGGGTCCTGTTAAAGATGTTCTGTCTACTTTGGGACCTTTGAAGCAAATCAGTATCCTTTTTTGGCCCAAGAATAATTACAAAAGCATCCCTAACTGTCAAAGGCAATTACATACTCATCACATCTCTAAAAAACTAGCAAAAATCGCCCTAACTTGTGTGGCGAATACAATACATTTTAACTTGCTTTTATGAAAACTCTATTGTTATTATAAAATTCAGGCAATTCAATGTCATACTTACGGCCTCCTCGCTAATGCGGCGGCACCTCTATTCTGGGCATGTGGACACTTTTGAACCTGAGTGTGACTGTCTTCCAAGTTTTATCAGCATCACCCCTCCTGCCGGCCAATCAGGAAATAGCCTCTTAATCACTCTTGGCTATTTAGCTGTCTCCACTAGTGCCGAGCCCCCTAGCTCTGCTGAGCAATCTGGTAATTGAACTGTTCCAATGTTCCCCAGTGTCTGCGGTGAGCCCCTGTGTCACCTCTGTCACTTGTGTTTCCTTGTGTTTTAAGTGACCCCCGTGTTACCCACGCCTTCTGTCACTTCTTGTTTCTCCTGTGTTCCTCTGTGTCTTTGGTAACCCCTGTGTCATCGGAGTCTAATATCTGGATTTCTAGTACTTAACCCCTGAATTTTCTTCCCTGCCGCCTGCCTCGACCCTGGCATTCCTTGACTATCATCTGCTTGCTGATTCGGTACTGCACACTGTCCTTCCTACCTTGGTGTGCCCAAGGATTGTAACATTCTCACCTCTAGAGGCTCTGGAGAAAACCAGGCTTTTGCTTTTGCTGCTCTTTGGATCTTATTAAGCCTCACACAATCATTGAGCTACCTATAGTGCCCCCTACTGGTCCCTTCTTTCCAGATGTGACATGCAGAATTAGACAATTTCAATAATTACTACAGGCTGGACACCCCAGTAGGTTTTGGTACCCGTCCCCCCCCCCCCTCCACCTTCCCGAGATACCTCCAGCAGTGGGGTGGGTGTTCTCATGTGTTCTTTGGTCTCATAAAAGTGATTTGAATTAAACTTGGATGGAACAATAATGTATTGGGTCCTTAGAATCAAGTGGAGGTTTTGATATGTTACATTGTTTTCTACTGATTTTTGGTCTTTAACACTTTATATATAACAAGAAATCCTAAAACACATTTTAAAAAGACTGCAGCAATAATTGTACCTAGCTGTAATTATAAAGGCACTGATGTTATGGTCAAGAAGGCCTAGGTTGGCCAACATGAAACTCCTGCATTATCCTTCTTTAAATCCGAGAAGGTCATTTTCTAGGAGATTGTGAAGACAAGTATGTGTTTAAAAAACAAAAAACAAAAAAAACAGGGAACCAGAAACTTTTAGTACTGTGTTCCACTAAATCTAAGTGAAAAAGTAGACACTTGTATGATTATTTCTCAAGTGCTCAAACAGTTAGCACTCCTGGCTTTTAATATATTGCCCATACTTAGCATATGCATAGAGACAGATTGAAAAATGCTCTGAGCTTTTAGGCAGAAACATTAGAAAGATTGACAAATATACTCCACACATGACATGTATCCCCCTTACCTTGGTTCTTGTCTCATTGATCTTTGCTATTGACTTTATATAAGGAATTACATCATGGATCTTAAGATGAGGCAACGGCAGTATCATTTTTACTTTCTAAATTTAATTCTGAAAATGCGGTTCTATTTTAAAAACAATATCCTCTTGTAATACAGAAGTCTGAGCTACATCCTGTATGTCACTGCAATTAAACAAAGCTTCCCATTTAAAGTGAATGCATGCTCTTCGGTTTTTTTTTTTTATTTGCATGTAAAGGCGATAAACTTGGTACAGCTCATCTGATCAATATATGTTAATGATTTATAAACCTTGTTTCTATGTATAGTTTGTATTTAGGCGTGTCAGTGGATACAGCCATATTTGTAATACCCAGGCTCTGATCGAAAGTGATATGCAATGGTTTTACTTTACACTACACTCTTCATATATATAGGTGGTATATAGGTCAGCTGACCTATTAAAGGTGCTTCCCTTTACCTAGATGTAATGCTGATCACTGGTCTAAAATTATCTGAAACAAGTCAATATAGAAAGTATACGGAAAAGCAGAGAAAGAAAGGAAAACGATCATGCTGGTGCCTACACACTCCATACTTACACTCTGATATATTATATTTTACTACTTTATTTCTCTCATTGGTGTTCCCTTGGCTCATTTGCCCACCTAGCTTATCTAAAACACTTTGAACACTTCTGACTGGCTGGCCTACTTCTTTTTCCTTCCCAACTGGTTCTATACAGACAAGATACACACAAACCCCATCCATGTATTCACTGGTTTACCTCATCCGGTGCCGGTGAAATGCTGACTACTTATCAACCCAGGAAGCATGGGAATCTGCACTTTAATGGAATTTGCGAAATCGGTTCGCCGAAATTTCGCGGACCCATGGGAAGTTTGGGGAAATTTTCGAGAGAATGTCAGAGGCGTTCTCGCTCATCCCTATTCGGCGAGAACATGACCTCGTGGTGAATCACAAGGCTGTTCTCGCTTACATGTTCTGTAAGCAAGAAAAGCCCTATTTGCTGCGAGATCGAAATTAAAAATTTTGCTTGCTCATCCCCCCTTATCACTGTCATGGACTCAAATGACCAATAGTAATGTGTGGAATACAGAAAGAGGTTTGCGATTTTTGGCACTGTTATGAGTGCTGGATATTTGCCTTTCAGAAAAGCCAACCATTAAGTTGTATCTGCAGGCTTTTGAGGCTGCTACAGGTATTTGCAGACACCAAAGCCTTGCAGTGTTCTACAGACACCTTCATTCTAGAATTTTAATCTATAGCAGTGTTTTTAAACCTTTTTTGAGCCACGGCACATTTTTTACATTGAAAAAATTCACACCACAAACCAAAAATATTACAAAAATACAGTACAATAATCACTCCACTAGCTGTGCATAAGTTTAACATAGAAACAAACCAGGAGACTCCCACATTTATTTCAACAAAATTACACCTGCCACATCCCGAAATTAACAAATAGAAAATGAAAAGGTGAGGGTCTTTAAATGCAGTATACATATTTACACATATGACTATGTTGCCAAGTAAATAACAGTTGTAAAATTCAACAATATCAGTAAAAGTGAAAATACTTTAATATAAAATTAAAAACAAACGATAACACAACAAAACATGCAAACCACATATGCATGAATTATCCTACATAAAAAAATTTTGCCAAAAAAATGTCCCGTCATTTTTATATTTGTCTCTTGCAGACTCAAAACAAAATATCATTGCAAACACCAAAGTGTTGTCATTTTCCTTTAGACTCTCACTGTTCAGAGGTTCACTTCAACACATGATGTTTTTATGGATAAACGACTGTGGCGCCTTGGGAACGCTGTAATAATAAAAAAAAGACCAAAAATTAGTTTCAAATTATTTCTGTAATGCATCAGATATTCATAACAGACAAGAAGTGTGAGCCGTAACAACAATTAAACACAACAGGGGGGCAGACAAATTCCTAACAAAATCTATATTTGCAAGAGCGTTTACATTCCAAGCAGGCTCCTGAAGTGCGCCAGTTTATCAAATATAATCCTGGGAGAGTAGATTGGAAAATAATTTCTTCTCATTTGCAATTGTTTCAAAGGTGACTCCGCCATCGCTATATGAAAGACGTTCTGCCCCCTTAGTGAGAGATGATTACAAGTAAATGAATCCCAGAGGTTTGCTGCTAATGTAGAACAAAGCCATAAGACTGAGTACTGTGGCTCAAGATCTATTTTTTATACAGGCATAATTTTTTGCTTCACTGATCTATCACTAAACAACAGCTGTTGGACTGAAGACAAGCTGCACTGTAGGAATGCCACTAAAACCCTTAGTGACTGGTCACATGTGACTGCCTCGGGCCTTATTTAAAGCCGCAGAATTAGGCGGCAGGACTGACATGGCCGTGTCAGGCCCACCTCTCCTGAAAGGGTTTTAAGATGACAGATACATCAGAATGACAGACTGTACTCATTCTAACTCCCTGGTGGCCTCCATTTCTACCTGCCAGATGTTGGTATCCTTTTCGAAGAGTGATAAAAAAAAATATAGCAAGTACTCACAGCGTTCTTGTTGTTGTAACATTGGTTTGGTTCTGTCCGAAAAAAATCGTTTCAATTAGAAGTTGCTTTAGCAACTACACCCGATGATCTGCAGGTTATGGTAAATGGTGTTGACGAGCTTGCGTTTCTGCACGCGTCTTTTAAAAGCATACTAATTAGAAAGCTCTTCTTTTATTAAACAGTTTTCCTTCTAAAAGTGGAAGAGAAAAGTGCAATTAGAGAAAGCTGAACTATATAACATGCTTCTTGTATTTTCAACAATTAGACTCAGCTGTTATGTCAATAAAGGTAATTAGAGGGATATTTTTTCCCAAAAAAACTTTTAAAGCAAACAAAAAAAGATATACCAGTAATAGTTTAATTTTAAGATTTCCTGGCCGACTCTAGGGGGTCTAATTATAAAGCAGTGAATCAGACAGTCAGCAGGAAATTCTGGTGGAGAATCAATCACTGCCATTTACTGTCATTTATCACTGACACCAATGATCTTTTTGGCTATCTGTAAGGGTGGCAGCCTTCCCTCTGGCAAGCAATGTGGGAGGCATTCTTCCGACTGACCACCATACTAATGTACTATGTATTGTATATATAGTAGTTATAGCAGGTGTTCCCTAAAGACATAAAAGGTTTTTCAAAGTCAAGAAACACTGATATAGATATTTAACATAACTATATGTAAATATGTGTTGGTTGTTGAGTTTAGTTGTTCTAGAACAGGGGTGCTCAAGAGGTGGATCGCGATCTACCGGTGGATCGAAAAGGCAACGCGAGTAGATCGCAGAGCTCTGCCTTTCAAAATAAACTCTACCATGTACAGGAGTTATTAAGTCCAAGATTTTATTGTTGGTAGATCATTTTGACTCAGTCATTTTAAAAGTAGCTTGCAAGCAAAAAAAGTGTGGACACCCCCTGTTCTAGAACTTTGATTCATATTGCTATCAGTTTAAAATTGTATGTTCAACTAAAATTGTCTTGACCACAGAATAACAATGATGTAGACCAGGGGTGCCAAACCCACGTCCCCCGGGCAGTGTAATCCGGCCCTCTCCCCATCTCTGCTCGTTGTCTTGCAGGGGACAGGATTTGGCACAACAATACCAGTGCCACGTTCCCCGAAAGACACATGGTCCACATCTTTCTTCCGCTGACAGCTGAAGGGGTCTTGGGGGAAGACAGTAAGGCTTCTTTAACACTGTCTTTCCCCCCGCCCCCTTCAGCTGTCAGTGGAGAAAACAATGGACTTAGAATGCAAGGAAAGCAGGGAGGAAGGCAGTGTTCCAGAAGCCTTATTGCCTTCCTTTCCATCTTCCTTGCCTTCCTTCCCAGATTTCATACGGAGAGGTGAAGTCAAGACTGGTCACCATAATGTTCAATGAGAAGTTGACCAGTATCCTTTATGATACCTATGATCAGTTATTGGCAATCTAGGAATCATGGAGCACATACCACCACCCTCATCTCTCGCCGGAGGCACTGACTCGATTGTGAGTGGGTCTCCTGCTATGCCTCATGACTTACATACTCCAGGTGCTGACTGCCTTTCAAACTCCCCCCTTCCCCTTCCTCTTTCTTAGTTCATGTTTCCCCTTCTTCTCCTTCTTCTCTCTTTATTTCCCCTTGCCTGCCTGTCGGCCTTGTTGCATCAATGGTATGGGGTCTTCCCCAGATTGTCCTGCCCTGGATTTTGTCTCAACCTCTATAGCACTTTGATTCCATGAATTTTGCCTTACCTCCTACTCAGGACTGCTCCATGTTTTTAATTGACCCTCTGCTAAACAGAACAAATGGCAATGGACACCTAGTTACGGTCCAGCTGACTTGCTTCAAGTTCACTATCCCCCCTACCCCTTGTATTTGTTATTGCCCCTTTCACTACTGAGGTCTTTTTTTTAATTTGTTATTGCAAAGATTGTTAAAATCAATATAGAAATAACACTATAATCCTTCATATGAATTTTGGCATTTAGTTTGGGCCAAGAACTGTACAAATCCCCATTATATAATAAACTATATAGAGAGATCCATTATTTAAACATTAACACTTCTTAATTACGTTAAGTTGTAAGGTTTACAAGTACATAAAAATACAATACACAATTATAGCTTTTCTTGAGCTTCTACTGCTATTGCTGAAATTAAAAAAATAAATAAAAGAAGAATAAATCATTTTATGATTTCACAATACTTTTCTATCTTTAATTTCCAATCCAATCATTTCTTTTCTTAACCTCATTGCAAACCAACCTAAAAACTTTTTCTTGTTCGCTAGTGATGTGTCTATGCATTCATAAGTCATTCTCTGTAATTTATGCATAGGTTCTACTGCGTACATAACAAAATTAATGATAGTCGCTCCGTGTGACCTCTTAGTACCCTTTACTAAATATCTCATCCAAGAAAAAAAAAAATTATTACTGTGTTCAAAATAATTCAGAGAAGGACAGAAGATCAGAGTAGGACCTTTTTATTAGGGTGGAGAAATAAATATTTATTCTAGTTCAGCTGAATTTATCAGCCATATATTGAATTATAATCAAATATAAATCCATGAATTGAAAGCGTAAGTTAAATGACTTGAGCTAGCAAAAATCATTCAGGCTTGAAAAAACTTTTGAAATATAAAAAAGCACTTCAGATGACAATAAGACTGGTTAATGAACAATAACGTGGTAATAACAAAAAAGAACATTGAGTCTGGATTTGTCACGATTCATTGATTGACAAACAGCAAATCGATTTCAGAAAACTTTTTCCAGAAACGGAGAAGGGCACGAATAGAAACTTGTTAAATAATTGTGAGATATCATTTATATCGTAAATAATATTAATGTTTAATGTAGGAAATAAAAGTGAATTACATACATTTTTATAATTAAAACACATTTTTGCTTATTCAAGATGTTTCATTTATGACGGGAATAGATTTTTAAAGTTAATTTTTTAAACTCATGGTTGTGTTATTATTGTTAGATGACATGTTTTAATCGAATAATTATACTTACTTCCAAACATGTAGATAAAAATAATAATGGGTTTTAGATCATTAGACTGAAGGAAAAGGCTGGTATCATATTTATTTGTTGGAAAATTAAAACTGAAGGCAAGCTAGGCAATCAGGTAAATGCACAGATGAATATGACAGATATGAGTTAATATATCGGACAACATTTTTCAGACAACTTTTTTTCAGACAACTTTTCAGAATGTAATAGAACCTAACATGCTTTGGTCAAACTTTTTGAAGGTCAATTTTTTTGAACATAACGGGCAGCCACTGCCTCCTGTGTGCATTTACTCACTTCTGCTACTACTATTGCAAAATTAATATTTTTTTTGGCAGGTTATCAGAAAGTAGACCCACCATTAGCACCAACAGCCGCTGAAAAAACCCAACACTGGTGATTGTTCTCTTTGGCTGTTGTTTGTAGGGTTGATCCCACCACTTGCTAATGAAAATGCTCTTCGCCGTTTTTTCTAAAATTTGGATTACCAAAATATGATGGGGTTTCCTACCAATAGCAGCAGCTAAAGTGGATGGATACCAACCAAAGCCTCCCTCTAAAATACAATGCAGTGAATAAATGTAGCCACTAGGGATGAGCGAAATCAAATGAGTTCAGTAGTACCCCTGCAGAGGCACGTGACTCCAATCAGCTGTGATCGCAGGTTCCCACGGTCCAGGTTCCCACACCCTCTGGGCTATACTTATCAATGATAAGTACAGCCCAGGGAGCGTGGGAAACCTGAATGATCACAGTGGAACTCATATGACCTCTCAATGGAGATGCCTCCAATCAGCTGTGACCGCAGGCATACTACTGAACTCATATAGCCTCTCAATGGAGAACCATTGAAAGGTTATGTGAGTTCAGTACACCTGCGAACACTACCTCACAGAGAATCACAAGGCCATTCTCTCTTACATGTTCCGTAAGCGAGAAAGGTCTGATTCGCCACAAGATCGAATTTAAAAATTCCGCTCCCTCATTCCTAGTAGCCACCCAAGGACAGTAAATGCTTTCTTTTCAGAATTACCAGGTGACATTAAAAAGGGTAATATCCTAAAATTTTGCATTTTTGTTCTGTGTTTAGCACCTCTTCGTTTCAATGTGGACTGGACATGGGGCGTCACCATTTCCCTATTCTTCTGGTTGTTCTTCCTTCGTCAGCCAATCTTGCACTGCACAGGCATTAGATTGAGTGATGCGCCTTCAGGAAAAAGTAAGAGGAAAGCTGAGATCAACATGCATAGAAAGACCAGACAAAGAGGACAGCTTCCTGGGATTGGTCATGCATGTATTCCAGGAGGCTTTGGCATTTCTTTACAGCAGAAGGGGAAGGGGAGGGGTCTCTCCTACAAATGTTTAAAAATATTTTTTAAAAAATGGTTATTCACCTTTTTATATGAAGAAAAAAAGAGGGATAGGTCTGCTTTCAATTCCATTTGTTGCTAGTACCGAAGTTAATTGTCAAAATTAATTAATGTATTACATTTTTCCTGATGGGTTGGTCATCAGTATGAGAGGTTATCAAGACCATTATACTTAACGTTTTTACTGTGAGATAAATTAAAAATGTTATCTTTTGTATTATTTTTTTTTTGTTGTACTTTTTTTTTTGATAGGGAAGTTATAAATTTATTTAAAATACTACACTATATAATTGCTTCACAGGTCAGCACTTGATTATTGTGTATTTTTTTTTCAAATGTTTGCAGCAATCAGTTATTTTCTTTTCTAAATGTATATTATATTTCTCTTCCTTGCAACCATGGTAAAAGCATTCAATATGATGGTAAAATTCCTTTTCCCTTCAGTGCTTCTCATAAAGTGCAGACTTGGGATTTTAAACCATTGCTGTTAGGGGTTCCCAGCTCTTCAATACTGTGTAGTTTAACCCTGATGTTGTTGTGTCAACCACAGTTAAACTTCAAATGCACTCATCCTCTGTGTCATGTGGTTGAGTGAGGTTGAAATTGGTTGAAGTTTGCTGGAGACCAATGTTTCCAGGAAGTTGATTGATCTTTCTCAGTCCTCCAGCAGCAACTACAACTGCAACTGCTTTCCAACCGCTTTAAACTACAGTTCAAAGTCAATACATTTAAGTCAATAAAAGAGGCTGGCCGTTCAAGGGTGGCCAAAAGCAACATCCACCCCAATCGCACCGCAACTGCCTGCACAAAGTGGTTTCCAATTTCTCCTATTTGTTTGAAAGCTGGGAGAGCAGTTGAGCCAAGACTGTTGGGGTCAAATGCAGCTCTGTAATCAGCCTAACCATGCCTTCCTTTAAATGCCAAAATTAAAATTTTTTACAGTCATGGCATTTGTCCTTAGTATTCAACTGGTCCTTGACAGAATCTCCCTGATTGCTTCTATAACTGACTTACTGTCTTACAAAAACACTTGCACTGGGGTTTTGTTCTTCGGTATAGTTTTGGCAATGCTAAAGAGGCTGGTGGTATTCAATCTATAGTTTAGTTCTCTACCTTCTACCTCTCCAGTCTCTTTATCCACTATCCAAGGGACTCTAGAGATTTCACCACGAGAGAAAAAAAAACGGCTTGAGGAAGAATCAAATGGCCAACATTTCCTCCAAAGGAAAACTGCAGCTTTGAAATGATTGACACTTTTGCTATCAGAGTTTTAATATAAGAGTGAACATTATTTGTTGGAAAATTAATGAACTGGCAAAAGTTTTGTTATTGATAAATCCACATCATTTATTGGATCTATAAAAATACTTTAGCATAATACATATAATAATAACAATAGTAAAAACTTCCAACTTTTTTTTTTAATCTTTTTCTACAATGGCTTTCAACATTGCATTTTTAGAAGTATACAGAATCCCAGCGAGACGTCGATGAAAGGAGACAGTTTAATTTACTGAAATAGAAGAGAATATAAAAATAACATTTCCTATGTAATTCCATTGAAAGGGTGACAGCTGCTATTCACAAATGCTGCTGACATGACTCGTATTATATTAAAATTCATATTATCTGCATATTCATCAGTTTATATCTGCAGCTGCTGTTTTCATTTTGTCAGCATCTTATGGCTTAAGAACGACGCAGGTATTGTAATGTTGTACTAAAGGATCATTTTCATAAGCATGTTTACTAATTGTCGTGTCATGATATATTAAAGTGGATACAGCTGTTACATATGCTTTAAATTCCTGCTGTATTGTCTCCATAATGCAAATTTGACTTTAAGAAAGTTTTCTTTTTTTTTATGATATAAGTAGCAATGCGTCTGTAATTCTTATTGTAGAGCTGCATTTGCATTTTGTGGTTGTTTTTACCTTGCAGCTATACTTCGGAAACTATTGTTCCTGAAAATGATGGTATTTTAATTTATTGCTTATTTAAAATGAGAAATGGTCAATGTAAATAGGTGCAAAGAAAGTGTTTTTATTTCCTGAGGGAGATCAGAGGGTTTAAAAGCCTTATCCCATTTTATTGTTAGGGTGAGACTTATATTAGTTCCTAACTTTTTTCCTGAAATCACACAGTTCTGAAATATTAACCTTTTTTCCTAGAATTGACTTCTAAACTGAGACTCCTAACTATGTATGATTCTTCCTCCCTGACATATCAATACAACTTTGAACTACAAGTTGTCACTCTACCTACCAAATTTCTGATGGCTCCCAAAGATGACCTCATTTCCTCCCTTCTTCATCTTCATAACCTTTCTTTGTGTCAAAGCAAAAAGCTCAGAAGTACATGATTTCTGGCAACATAAAAATCTATTTTTAACACATACCAAATAGATTTTTTTTTGGCCATTTACAAAAACCTTAACCTATTTTAAAACGGTATACCTTAAGCTCCTCCTAAAAGTTCACCAACCGAAAAAATTCTAACTTTAACTTTTTTTTTTACACTTTTTTGACACTAGCACTAGTAAAACATAAAGATAATAGATACATGGCAAATGTGCATCTGCATTTCATATAATCCCCTTTCCTATCTCCAGGAATGGAAATGGATTAATGGAAATAGGTGAGGTTGGGTGGAGATTTAGTCCCCATGCACACTTCCATCCCATGGTTGCAATATGTAATGCCAATGCCATGTAAGCTATTAATTCTTGGAAGCATATTGGTGTGGTTTACCGCACCTTTACTCAATAATACTTATTTTGTATGTTTTAAAGGCCAGCCTTTCTTCACCCTTCAGAATTTTTAAAATAACCTTCAGGTCTTTAGGGAACCCTGCTATAATTACTATATCTACTGCTCCCAGTAGATGAGCATAGTGGCATTCATTGCCCATTGCTGAAAGAACCTTTGGAAGAATCCTAGGGTTCCACAAAACTCTGGTTGGGCAACACTGGTGTATTCTTTAAAGTGAAGCAGAAAATATACACAACTGTCCTTCAAGCCAAGTTAAATGGATTTTTCAGGTTTGTCCTCCTGTATTTGTAGAGAACAATCAACATTACACATATTCTTTCCCAGACTTTTCTTCTGCTGTTTGCATTTGACACACCTGTAATTCTTCTGTTCAGGTTTACAACAGCCATTTACTTGCGTGCTTGGTAAGTTCCTTTAATTAACTGATTTGCCATTTTGCAGCAGTTGAGCAGTATAGCTGCATTAACTAATACTTAAGATGACTAATGTGATGGTATTCCACTCTTTATAGAGCCTGACAGATCTCCTTCAGTGTCAGCAAAATTAATCTTCATCTAGACTCAAAAGTTGCACAGATGTTGCTCCCATCACTGTTAGCAATTACGCTGTACAAATTAACCTCTAAGCATCGAATGGTGCCATCACATAGCAGCCCCAACAACCACCCCCCCCCCCCAGACACACACACACACCATCAGAAGATGGCTACGTATAGATGCAAGAATCTGAGCTTTTCTAACCAAAAAATTGCCAATCCCTGGCTATTTGTTGACCACACAGTTTGTGCAGGTAAAGAAGACAGTGCTTCTGGTAAAGGGTAATTTTGGCTTTGATTATATTATCTGTACACAAGGAAAAACAACTGTAGCACTGGGTTTTTGTTTGCGAACTCTGTGTTTGTAGAGAAAGTTGGGACTGCAGTTCCATATCCAAACACTGATTTACCAAAATGAAAATACATTTCTGCCTTTCCATTATCTACAGCCTTAATTTAGGCATGTAGGCTGAAGACTTTAATGTTCTTGTAAAATATCTTCATCTGGACTGGGTCACCCTTGCAACTAGGGATGAGCGAGCGAATTTATTAAACTCGGTCTCACGGACAATTGGGCCGTTCTTGCTTACAAAACATGTAGGCGAGAACAGCCTTTGTAAATTCGGCCGACGAGACTGAACTTTTGGGACCTGCAAGACCAATCACCTCTGATTGCTGTTGCAGTCCTGTACTATGAGTTCCTGGATAGAGAAACTCTATCCAGGAACTCATAGTACAGGACTGCAACAGTGTGAGTCCCGCTGGCTGCTCATGAATGAATGCATTGTGGGAAAAATCCCATAACTTTTCCAATGGCTTTGTTCATTCATAAAAGCAAGCTGCATGACCCACTCTGAGAGGAGGAGTATCATTCTCCTCTCAGTGAGAGATCCCCGAGCAATACGGGTCAGAATGAGGGCAAGCCCTCATTCTGACCTGTAGTGCCCGGGGATCGCTTACTCACAGGAGGATTCCCACAGCTGTGTTTATGAATGCAGCCACGATAATCCTCCTATAGTGATTTCCGATGGTTTCGCTAAATTTTGCCGAAATTTTGCTCACCCATGGGAACTTCAAAGAAATTTTCTCGCTCATCCCTACTTTCTCGCAACAACAGTCTCAAAACAAGCAACTCCAGAAGCTTCTCTTAAATATCAAACAGGTCTTAAACCATGGGAGGCCTCTCACTCCCTCCTCAGTTGTACAAAATCAGGACCCCAGTCGAGCTGGTCCAAGGGGCCACAGGGCCATCCAGGTTTACAGACCTGGGCTTCCACCTCTCCATGTTGGTGGAACCCCAAACATTCTATTCTTCAACTTTTTGAAAATGTAATTTTGGAATTCCAGTCCATATGGGCACCAAACACACTCATTGTCCAATGGACAAACACAAGGGGGTGCTGAGAATTTCCTGGCTTTGCCCAGAGTTATGAAATGACACATTTATACAACATATCCCCCCCTGAGACTGATGCAGTCGGTACAGCGTAGTTGCAGCTTTTCTAGACCGTTCAAATAAAAGTCCTTTGGTTGGGCCGCAAACCAGCTCTCAGCAGCATCTTTGACGTCAGAAATGTCCTCAAAAGGTTGCCCCTTCGGGTGTTTCTTCAAATTTAGGAACAGATAATAGTCCGGAGGGGCCAGGTCAGGTGAGTAGAGGGGATGGTGGACCAATTGGAAACCCAGGGTGTTCAATTTGGAAGCCACAACGTTGGACGCGTGCGCAGGTGCATTGTCCTACAAAAAAAGGATACCTTTGGTCAACTTTCCATGGCGTTTTGTCCTAATTGCCTCCTTCAGCTGGTCCAGGAAGTTAGCATAATACTGTCCGGTGATACTAGAGCCCTGAGGTAGGTAGTCCACCATCAGAACACCGTCTTTGTCCCAGAAAATGGATGCCATCACTTTTTTGGACAATTTCTGGGTTCGGAACCTCTTCGACCGCAGGGATCCGCTATGGCGCCATTCCTTTTTTACTGTTCGTGGGTTTCAGGATCATAGATGTGGATCCAGGTTTCATCCTCAGTCACTAACCTAGCCAGAAAAACCTGTGAAGCTTCAAAATGGGCCAAAACGGCTTTTGATGCTTCATCTCGTTTACATCACTGTTAAAACATTTCGGCACCCACTGAAAGCTGAAAGCTTGCGCATGTCTAGGATAGTGCTGATAACAAACCCAACACGCTCCCATGAGATGTCAAGTATCTGGGCTATCTTTTTTGTGGATATTTGCCGGTCCTCATCAATCAGTTCATGGACAGCATCGCAGGTTGCCGGGTCAGTTGAGGTTTGGGGGCGCCCACTGTGGGGCTCATCTTCATCGGTGAAATGCCCAGTCTTGAAACGAGATATCCAGGTTAAAAGAAAAAACAGTTTTAAGAATCGCAAAGACCTGATATTTGCACAGTTACATACTAAGATATTAGGCTGTCATATGCCCCCACATTCATTTTTCTAAGGGGGGAAAGCCAGGAACTTCTCAGCACCCCATCATATATCAAGTTAGTGTTTGGTTCCCACCTTATTAGAAACGGGCTTCTTCCCATCAGCAGGAAGCAGTCAACCAACACTCCAAATTAATAATCAGAATGCAGTGCATTCTATAAAACAAACTTAGATATCTGGAATTTGAAGTGCTGTGCATCTAGGACCATGCCAGGAATTGTATATAACATATAAAATGCCATACCAATTGATATAATTCTATTCCAGGCCTGTTGGCTAACCTTATAACATTAGCACCACTGATAACATTAGTGTGCCATTCAACAAATACCTGCAGCCCTTTTATGGTGTTCTCTCCATGCTTGTTGAAAAAAGAACATTCCCTTTTAGGTTATATATGTACATTACACAGACTTTAACAAACTATATTGCAGATTCCTTTTTTTTTCTTTAAAGGAGTAGCTGTTGGTTTCACTATGTCATTAGCAGATTCAATTCCTGGGGAATTTTCTGCATTCTTATAAGAAAGCTGAGATTCCTGCTGCACGGGAGTAATATCCCTTAGCCGATAACACAAGCAGAAAAAAAACTTTTTTGGGCTTTCCATACGACATTGGTGTATAGTATGCCTCCTGTTTGCCATTATTTTAAACTTTTTGTCAGTTTTTGGAAAATGGCAGCAGCTACAGACTGGAATGTAAAGGTCATTTTTAACAATGGGAAATCTTAAAAAACCCTGTGTAGCAATTATTATATTTTTAACAAAAGTAAAGGTCTCCTTTAAACATTCACAGGCTCTATAAGCATAATGATGTGAACAATGAAAGTAAACCTGAAGGATAGTTTTGCCTGATTTGCTCAACTCCATAAATTGTCTATAACTGTATATTTTTCACATAAGAGCTTGGTCTTCTGAATTATGTTTCTTCTGAGTTATGTTTATGGCTAGACGAGCACAGAATAAATGGCATTTTAAATATAATTCTAGAATATGACACCCGATCTAGACATTGCCGGCTGCAATTATAAACATTCTGTTTGTTTTGCATACAAGGGAATTTCGCTAGTGACTTGTTTAAAGGGCACTCATGACTGTTTTACAAGCACCGTTAATTAAAAGAGACAAGATCTTTCTCACTGCAACGTGTCCCCAGAACTGCAGTAAAGGCCACTTCTTAGTACATCTTTATCTTTTTTAAAATAAGTGCCATGATAAAAGCCCTGCTAAGACGTACATTACTTTTTCTAAAGTAGAGCTTATGTGGTGTTTTTTCCTTATAGTAAAGTATTGAATAACAATTTTTATTCTTATATCTTTATTATTTTTTATTATTTTATATTTTTATAAAGGAACAACTAGAGTTTTTAACAAATTCTCCCCAACCATATATTAAAATTATTTGTTTTTAGTTTTTCATGTAAGGAATAAAAAAGGCAACATATGAAATTATTTTATTATTATCTGTGCCCTCATTGGTGGAATTCACCTACTTCTGTGCCGGGGATGTCCACATCATTGTGTAGCAAAGAATCTGCTGGGTAGTATTGCTGTTCAGATTTGGGCTGATTGGAAGAACCAAACACTGGGGCTGATTTATTAAGCATAGTTTACTTTGCAAAGAATACACAGTCTCCTGCAAATAAATCCAAACAGGATTATTTCTTGCACATGATTGGATGGCTGAAGTATTTTAATCTCATTTACTAAGTAATATAACCATTGCAACCCTTTGTGAACAACCTATATTTCTTTAGTAATTCAACCACATTGATCCTTAGGCTATGTACACACGTCAGATGATTCTCGTCTAATAATCACCTCAGGGCGGACATCAGACGTGAATCTGGCGTGTGTAAAGCGATCATCATCCCTCGTTTGAGTTGACCATCCTGGTGGATCCACAGATGAAAGTTAAGTGAAAGTGAAGTGAAAGTGAAGGCGAGACATTGCAGCGGGGTGCCGGCACTGTATGTACAGCTCTTATTCATGCATCGTGCAGTCGTTGGATAGGATCCTGGAAGAACCTTTCCAACAACAAATATTGCACTTGTGTACGTAGCCTTAGCTCTTTAATGAACACACTTGGCTGCTGTTGCCCACTGTGTGCATTCACCCAACCACTGTCAATAATATTTTTGCTTATGTGTTGTTAGCTGTCCAATGACAGCCTAATTTTTGGAGTCCAGCAGTAAATGTATGGTAAAAAATGTGTCATGAGAATCCTGATCTGTGTTTCATTTCTAATGCTGTGGTTAAGAAGTAGTTAATGTAAGTTCCAAACGTGGTAGAAAGTAAATTCCCTCTAAGGACTGCTAAGCTAAAACACAAATTAATATATTGGGTAGGTTGTAAGAAAACCTGTTTTGCATAGCAAATAAATGACACCAAGGGAGGACTAGGCTGAGGAAATTTGCCCCCTGGGTCAATATATCTTGGACTGATGGCAATACTTTACAACTTATTCATTGATAAGAGTGGGAACAGTCAGTCTCACTTTATGGACACTTTGTTACCCACTTCCCGTTTAGATCTGCAAATCTTGTGCCTATCATGGGAAAGTCTTCACGCACCATCTGCCCTCGCTAAGATGTGATGTGATTAATAATTGAGAAATGGTCTTTCACAATGAACCAAACTCCGATCTTTCACCATGCCAACAATCAATGAAAATCCCGGGCTAACTTTGTATGCTACACTTTTTTTTGTTCACAGAAGCCTGCCCCTACCATGCAAAGGCTAGTCTGTTGTTTTTAAAACCTTCTCCCTTCCCCCCGAGCCAAAGGTGTCCAAGTATCCCCATTTGATATAAAGTTCTTAACACCAAAGAACTCTAGTCTACTAGAAAAGGAATGCCGGCTTCCAACATTTCCTTCAAAAGATTGTTATTGCCTATGAATATGAACTAGAGCTCTCTAAGCCCCAACCAACTTTACATTGAGGCCACAGCAGGTAGAGCTATGACCATTGTACTTCTGTACTTCATAGGAATATTTTAGCAGTCAACGTACTGACTCCAATTTAAATGAAGGGAGGAAAAAAACACATTTTTGACAGTTTAAACAGCAGTGGATTAGAGATGGGAAAGGAATTCAATTAAGTTCTCCAGCATTTTAGCTGCCAAGAATGAAATTGTTACCGTGTACATGTGTTTGCTTCTCCTACAGGATCATTATTGCTGATGTTTCCCATCTGTTGTTTGAGACAGTCAAAGTTAAAGTGCTGGGAAAGAAAATAAAATACCAACATCACAAAATTGATAATTATTAGACCGCTATGATAAAATCAGAGGTGATAACAATTACCCAGCAACTCATTAGGTATTATGTTTAATTGCCAGATTTTTTGGCTGCCATAGAATAGATCTTATCACTGAAAAAAAATGCAATGTCTGTATAGAAGCTGAAAATTTGTTGGGACTGGTGATCACATGATGTTTTCTATAGTTGTGTTACCTCGAGGCATCATTGTAGTTAAGTGTTGAAGCACTGCTTGATATGAGTTAAAATACATCATGAATGTTGGCCTAGCAGTGGAAAACAGCTCTCCAAATACTGTCAGCAACGGGGGACAAGCCAGGAAATAGCAACACACACACGGTCAAGTACTGTGCCTTCATTAAACTTTATTATCATTACTGTAAGACTGGTAATCTCGTGAAATGTGTCTAATAAGAAAAAAAAGTTTTTATTGACTATTTCCTTGAATTTAGTTTTCAAGGAGGCTGTGTTTTTTAGGTAAGGGTGGCATATTGCTTCAGCTACTGGCCATGTTCCAATGGTCAATAAAAGTCCTCAAGGCATTACCCATGTTTTTTTTATTGATAAAAAGGAGACCTTGATAAAAATGAATAACTTCTTGTTGGCCATGCTTATTGACCAGGCCTATATATCTTGAATATTGCTAAACACCTAGTATGGTATATATAGCGGATCACAGGACAGCAAACTTGAAAAGTTAATTGATAGGCTTTACATACTATATACTTTTTATATATCGAACTTATATATTACCACTGTTTTACTGATCATTGGAGAAACAAATACACAATGAAATTATATAAACAATAGCTATTGTATCTGCTAAACAGATTTAGGTCCTCATATGCCCTAAATTAGGTTCAACATCTGGAACTAACCACCTCCAACCTGTTATTTATGGTGCCAAGTCCTTTATTCAAGCTATTCAACAGTAACTTGCAGAAGCAATTGATTCTGGGCTTTTAAACAATTACACACCCTCAAGCAAATGGTCATTTTATTTCTGAAATACGAGTATATTTTCCAGCTTTAGCCCATGGTATGATCAATGGCAGGGGCCAATCCTTGTGGGCTACCTACAGGCTGGATTGTGGTAAAAAACACACCAACTTTTTCTGACCTACAGATCACTAAACTTATGGGCTCCGGACCGCGCATGCATGGGGAGCGGTGTGTCACTCAAAGTAGAAGAAACTTCCCCCTGAGTGATGTCATGATGCCAGAACCCGCCCACTCTCCCATCGCAGGCTCTGTCCAGAAACACAACCTGCCCACTGCTTTGATACTGGGATGTCTCCAGGACACATGGTCCATGGTTCTGGCCTGTGCCCCCTGGCAGAGCTGCAGACCACCAATGTTACTCAAAGGCCAGCTGTGTCCATGGATTTAAAAGTCAAGTTTTTAACTTATTGTAAGCTATTCTTTTTTTCATTTACTGATGTCTACAAATATGTGCAGACCATGGCCTTTAAATACTGAAGTTGAGAATCCCTTTCCTATTATCCCGTATGCCAAAGATTTATTATTATTATTAATATTATTATTATTATTATTACATTTACACGTTGATTTAAGTGCAGTGCACTGTGTTGTCCATCTGCTCCTCGGGGGAAAAGGAAATATTAAGAAGTGTTGGTAAACTTGGGTAACTGCTGCATATACAAGTCCAGGCCATGGGAGCTCATACCTTAATTCTTTAAGGACCTGCTCACAGCAGAATAACATAGTTTGTCTCTTACAAGGAGTCTCTGACAACTTATGAAACATGATGCAGCATGGTAAGATTATGAGATGTGTTTCCCATGACACCTCGGTAGAGAGAGGCAGAGCTAACCCCAGCCTGTGACAGATTCCACATGTAATATTAGCATTTACTATTTAAATATAAAATTTTATTAAAAATTAAATATATATGCAAAATTTACATTTAGAATAAAGCAATGAAATGGAACACATATTCTACTTTTGTTGTTTATTTTTCAAAAACCATGTCCACACTGGAAAAATGAAAAAAAGTATATAAAAAAGCACCAACTAAATTAAATATTTTTATAGTTACCTTTCCGGAGGGTATTAAATATTGGCTCCCCTTCAATGTTCAAGGTACAATTGCTATTTTACACTTCTAGATATTCCAGGCAGTATATCACCCTTTGGGTTCCAGTGAAAGCAATGGCAGTGGCCAGTGGAGGACATGCCCTATAATGGATGCATGCTAGAATCAGAATTTGATCTAATTTTAATTCTGGAGTCTGTACCTTTATATGGGTCAGAAATGGTGTGCCCATGTTGGAAGGAGTATGCAATGTATTTGAATTGATTCTTTTTTTTATTTTTACTGTAGGAACCTTATGGCTTATTTTCATGTTTCATTTCAAGTATATCTGAAACAAAAGTTTGTAATGCTTATTTTTGTTTTGTTTTTTTATTTTACGTATATTTGGAAAGGTTGAAGCTGCTGTTGGTTCATTTTGCCACATATGTGTCATTCTGGGTAATTCTCCTAACTTCCTGTCCTGTAGACTATAAAGATGAATTAGTTAGATCCTCTCTTGGATTTCTTTCTGTTCTGCTCTAAAATCATATGTCTTCCTTTCCTAGAACAAATGTGTTTTAAAAATATACTATATAGACAAAAGATTGCAGACCCTTGACCATTGCAACCATGAGCTTGTCAACATTCCATTTCAAAACCACAGGCATTGTTATAAAGTTGATCTCTTTGCATCTATCTCAGCCACTTCTGAAAAGCCTTTTCATTGGAATTTGGCATGTGTTTGTGGGCCCATTCATGTGAAGAGCAACGTGAGCTCAGATACTGAGGTTGGATGAGAGGACCTGGCTTGTAATCAGCATTCCAACCTAAAGGTGTCCTAAAGTAGGAGAAGATGTTGGGACTGTGTGCAAGAAACTACTTTACCTTTTCACCAAATACATCAAACTATATATTTGTAAGTCAGACATTTTTTACGAATGATTATTCAGGCTGGTGGAAACCTTCCAATGGCTTTCGTTGGATATTAGGTTGTTGCAGAATAAAGTAAGTTTGGGTGCAATGGATAATAATTTGCCTGGAGCAGTGTTTTATTACTATGGTTCCTCCAGACGTTTCTAGGGATTCCTTGAGCAATTTGAACCTCTAAGTGACACCAATATTCTTTTTGGCAATCAGTAAGGTTGCATTCTTTCCACTCTCAGAACATTCTGCTCACTGACCACCACAATAATGTACTAATAGCTTTGGAGATTGTAATTATTATCAGGGGCTCACTAAGAAAGAGTTTTCAATGGTTAAAAAATTTATGAAAGGATGGCCTGTTTGAGAAATATTTTCTTATCTGGTAAAATGTTAGATCATTTGTCTTTCATTCCAATCAACAGAACATGTTTTTCTTTTTATTATTCCTCATCCAATTATGCTCTTTGCACAAAACTGTTTTCTTTTTTTAATGAT
Organism: Pyxicephalus adspersus; assembly: GCF_032062135.1. Classification (NCBI taxonomy): domain Eukaryota; kingdom Metazoa; phylum Chordata; class Amphibia; order Anura; family Pyxicephalidae; genus Pyxicephalus; species Pyxicephalus adspersus. The sequence continues at coordinate 15,140,443 of NC_092866.1, read as the reverse complement.
GATCTTATGTGATAAAATGTGTTCTGCCTATGTGAACTTCATAAACATCTCATATTCTGAATATTTGGCACATCTTTGCCATCCTTTTTTGGCACTTATTTAGCTGATGGCACAATTATTAGAGAACTATTATATCCTTTCTCCTCTGTTCTGCCCTGCTAACATAGACTAGACAAGCCTTGTAAACATACTTAAGTATGTTATCTTGGATACTTCTTGGATGATTTGCTCAATAATTACCCGAAAACATTATCTTTTCACAAATGTTGTATTTTTCCTTTGTAACAAATGATGTGTGACACTCTTCCACAGAAAACTAATTGTCAATAATAGTACATATAATTATATCTTATGAATCAAGCCTGCAAAACTAATTTAAAGAACAGAAAAATGTATCAGTCTTTATAGCTTATGCCAGCTTTCAAAGAAAAAAAGAATAAAGCAATATTGCTATGAATAATATGACAAGGAACATATTAAAAAAATGAATAATATAAATGTTCGGTGTGTTTAAAGTGCAAAGAATGTGACCCACGAAGAGGAAGTCAAGGCATCAGAATGGAGATGTAGTTTTGTAGAAGACCCCACACATGTTTTTTTTATCCTTTACAGGGGAAAAAGGCAAAGATCATGTAAATTATGCAAGTCATATTATCCTGCTGGTGTAATGTTCTGTTTGAAAAGGATCAGGATAGGAAGAGGGATTGCTTCAGAGGTTATAGTTCATAATACGTGATGTCGGCACATGACATTATGGGCTTGATTTAATAAAGCACTCCAAGGCTGGAGCAGATACACTTTCATTTGTGAAGCTGGGTTATCCAGCCAACCTGGAATGGATCTGTTCCAGGATTGAAAACATTTTCTAACAAATAGCAAATTACTTTTAAGAAGTCTATTCCAGGTTTACTGAATCACTCAGGTTCACTAATGAAAGTGTATCCTTTCCAGCCTTGGAAACCTTTAGTAAAACAGGTCCTAATAATAGATTTGATCTGTATGAAATTCAAAAGGCATAACACAAGTGATAGGTGTCTCTATACACAGGAAAGAGTTCAAGAGGTGATGATGTCACCAGTGGATTCCACCTCCAGTGCACATCCAACCATGGTGACACTTTAGGTAGCAGAATGGAACTGTTGATTACTCAGGTTCCCCTATGATAGTCTATCTTCTCTAGTCTTGGAGAACTTTATTCAATCAAGCTCAATGTATGAGTGAGCCCCAATAAAATCTTTAGAGGACTAAACTTCCACTTGAGGGAAAATAATATAAGCAGTGCATCAAAGGTAACACATTTCCAGGTTGGACCTCCCTTCTCAGAGCTCCTTGCTAGAAATGCATCAGCTTGGGGGCATAGCACGGAAGCTGATTTTGTTGGTACCTGTTGTGGTTTGTGGTTCTGTACCCTAAAATGGCTACAATGTGTGATGATAATTAAATGCTTATATCTTGCATGGGGTTTGTGAGTAAATTTTATTCATATAATGCAAAAATATTTGTAAGCTCTTCAAATAATGGTTTGCTTTCCATCTGTCTTTTAGTATTGTATGCAAGACTGCCTAGATGCAAAAGTAAGCAGCAAAACCGTGGAGGAGGTTGCTATATAAAGAGAAGAATACAGTGGTTCTAAAAATACTATGCATTCTTTTTTTTTACCATGTGAGCCCTTACTCTGTCTTTGACTGTCTCTGAATAAGAATATTTGAACCTTAGAGAAAAAAGAACATTAACAAGAAAAAATAGCATAAGAACATAATAAAATAGCTTAAAAACATTTGATCCTAAGAGAAGAGTCTGATAACATTTGTTTAGAGAAGAAAACAGTCTAAAAACATTCAGTCCTTGGGTAAAAAAGCCTAAGATATGGTTAAGATACGCTTTAATGTGCATTAGGAGTTTATTAGTAATACTCTTGTAAGGTCCCGGTCCAGCACCAGTTTTCACCAGTAGTGTTGTTGTTCGAATTCGGGTTGTCATTATATTTGACCTGAACATAGACCCAACCCAAAAAACATGAGATTCGGTGCTCCAAATTCCAGAATCCGGAAGCCTCCTTTAACAAGGTGACTCCCAAATGTCCAACCATGGGGAATAAGTAAAGGGGTACATATTATGCCTTACTGGTTCCCTGAAAGGTTAAAATATAAGTGCAAATAATGAGTCCAGACTTTTTTGTGAAATTTATTCTTTAATAAATGTATGTGATTTGTGTGTACTTACTTGATAAGTACTGCCCAGGGACCGTGGGAACCTGAACTGTGAGAACCTGCGGTCACAGCTGATTGGAGGCATGTGCCTCCAATTAGCTGTGACCGCAGGCGTCCTGAACTCATATGACATCTCAATGGATATTCTCTATTGAGAGGTCATATGAGTTCAGTACGCCTTCCTGATTTTTTTTCTTTCCTTGTTCAGCGTTGTGCAGAGCAGTGGGAGTCTTGACATGTCTTTTCAAATGTATTTGGAGGCAGTAGAAGCTCTACACAGTCCCGAAAAATAACCCAAATTTTCCCCTACTTTAATGGTGTTCGAATTCAATGTTCGATCGCTTGAACAATATCGGGCTGTTAGATCAAATAGCTGTCAAATCCAATAGTGAGATATTTGACCAACACTATTCGCCAGGCACCAATCCCCCATTCTAACTCTGAACTCTTCACCTATAGTATGTCCCTGGTCAGCCTCAGGAGGCTAATTGTGCCTTCTCAGCACGAGGTTGCCCTAAGGACATTAGAGCACAAGGCATGGCATCTGGGAAGGACTGGCAGAGGTCCAGGGGCCCACAATGCAGGATAGAAATGCGGGCACTAGAGGTTAATTACTGTATCATTTGTAAGAGATACTTATATTACAATGTCAGGAGGTTGCATTCATGTGGCTGCATTCATTGAGAGAAGTGTGCGATCCCTGGAGCACTAGAGGTTAATTACCCTCTAGTGCCTGGGGATCGCGCGAACAGGAGGATTTCCAGGGCTGCATCATGCTGCCCTGGAAATCCTCTGCGATCCCCGGGCATTAGAGGGTAATTAACCTCTAGTGCTCCGGGGATCGCACACTTCTCTCAATGAATGCAGCCACATGAATGCAACCTCCTGTACTTTCTGGTGTGTGCGAGTGCCCTGGCACTCCTGCACCTTCAGCCTTGTAACTTTTATCTGCAAATTGAACCTGTTAGGTAATCTCAAGAGATTTGGAGTGAAATTTGATGATGCCCTCACTGAGCTTCTTACTCTTCTTCTTGGAGAGGAAGTTCTACTGGAAGAAATGATCTCCATGTATCTGCTCCAACTATTCTACAGATCTGGGCATTTTGCATTGTTCCCTCTGATACCTAATTATGGCTCCATCAGACATCAGATCATTAGTTATCAGTGGGCGCATTCTAACATTATGAAGTGTACAAGTATGCAATGAGAAAAGTTCAAATACAGGGAGACTGTTAACAATACATGTGAATAGGCATATGTTCCCCGCTTGCCTTTTTAGGCTCAAATTCCACAGTTGTGGTCCTCTGTAAAAGGTGATCTTTGGGGTTACAGGAAAAGACCTCCAATACTGACTACTTCACTGCCTAGTGATTAAGATTCCTGGAACTACTATGAAGCATGTGATGCCTAAACAAGTATGAACCTCTATTCTGCATGCTCGATTCATAAACATATAGTTTTTCATAGTTTGAGAGTGAGCCAATATCTCAGTATAATAGCCCGGGTGGTTAATCTAAAACAAATGCCAGGTCATTTGGATAGCAGGAAAATTTGTGAGGTCCTGGAGCTATTCTAGAATGTATAGAGGGGTAGGTATCAAATAAAAATAGGAACCAAATAAGAACCAATTCCTCCTTTGTCTCCTTGTTTTTCACCATCAGTGACAAAAACTTCTTTTTCAAGTTTAGAATAATTGCCCTATGGTCTGGCCACCACTTAGCAATGGCAAATATCACCTTTATTGCAGATTCCTGTTAAGCAGTGGAGTAAACATAACATAATATGTGCTAAAACAAATAAAAAAAGTTGATAATGGCAAAATTTAAACAAATTCCTAATTGGCCAAGATGCTCTCGCCTCTTCTTTGATCCTATTGACTGATCCAGTCAAGTATAGGCTAACCGGTTTGAGAACCATCTGTTAGGAAGCACTTTCGAAATATTACCAGAAAATTAGAAAACTAAATAAACAAATCAACTCCAAGGTAACAGAACAGAAATAATTACTTTTCAGCCTTGATGGGAAGTAATTTTAAATAAGTTAATTTATTGTAATGCTGTGCACCCTTTCAAATTATTTTGGAAACACAAAGTTTTAACACAAAGCCGTCTATTTCTGTCTACCGAGAGTGATAAACAACAGGTGTTCCCACAACAAGCAGTCTGCATGGTGAGACATCCATCAGAGCAGAGCATAATCTATTTTTCCTCTGCAATTCGCAGCCATTCATATTTTTACAGTCATCCAGATGCTATTGATATAATTATAATGTGTTGGTACCACATACTGTAATGTTTATGTGCATATTTATGCGCTGGGGTCAGAATATTTTGCTGGTGCAACTGAACACTCAGCATGAATTTTTTAGCGGGCAGATTAGAAAGTAGGGAAACTTTGTTGCATAATAATGCATAATTCAGCTGAAAACTGAAACAGCAATATTAAAGTTGATGCAGTGGAGATCTTGATCCTTACATGTGTTTATTTGATAGCGAAGAATTCATCCACAAGCAAAATGCCATTGGAAAGTGCAATTATTCTGTGAAAACAGTGGCGTTTGTGCACTTAAAGGGATCTCAATAGAAAATTCAACATTGGATGGAAATATTTGAGCGAAAACACTAATTTCTCATATTAGTTGCTCCAGAATTTCTTCATCAGTGTTTCTCAACCAGGGTTCAATGGCTCATCCAAAGGTTGCTAGGGGTTCTTTAAAGAAATTAGCAGTTTGTAACTCTAAGATCAGTTTATAATCAATACCCTTGTTGGCTATCTGTAAGAGTGGCATTCTTCCCATTGGCACTTCTTCAATGTACTGTAAGCAGTGGGTAAATTGTTGTAAAGGGTTCCCTGAAGACCTAAAAGTTGTTTCAAGGTTTTCCCTATGTTTAAAAGGCTGAGAAACACTGTTCTAAGTCCAACAGTGTTGGTCTCAGATCTCAATTGAGATTGCTCATGGGGCCATGATTTCACTAACCTATTTAATTAGCAAATAAATAAAGTAGATGTGATTTAGTTTTGCGTTTTAACCACTCATGATTTTGGCTATACCTGCATTTATGTCAAAAGTTGGGTATCTTTTCATTCCTTGCATCCCTTCATACCCTTCTATATCTGACATTTTTGGGTAATGACTGAGAACCAATGTAAAACATTGTGTTTCATGATATAGTAGAATTTCCTTGTGATAGGAAAACTCCATGTGACACCAACTTCCCTGATAAAGCAGAAAAACCCTTGCAAAACGCATAGAGACTTCAGAGTGGCGAGAACTATCAGTGGAAATGACCACCATAAACAAGTCTTATTGGGCTCCACTTTGGGGACTGCCATCTACAATAAATTTTATCAAATATGCTGCATTTTCATACATGAAATCATGTTAAACAAAGTTGTATTTTTAATTACATTAGGGTACCATAATGGGTGCCTTTAAAGTCCCATTTTTTCTACACCTTGCTATGAGATAAATTATGTTATAACTGATAGAAACACTTAACCTTCTTAAGTTAACACTTCCAGAAGTCTGCTTGTACCTAAATTTATTTTAAAGTAATCAGGAATCCCACAAAAAAGTAGTATATACAATTATCAACTTCAGTTCCTATGGTCAATGGTTTGTTGCTGGGCTTTGCATTTTGTGGCCACTAAAAAGGTGTGGTGGGATGAAGAAGGTGAACAGACATCAACCTTGGTTCCCTCTTACCTCTCCTTCTTAATTCCCATCCTTCTTTCCTCCTTTTTTCCTTTCTTCTATGCTATCTTCATGTAGCAGCAATGCATACAGCAAAAACGCTGGGAAGTAGCTCTGTGCAAAGTGAACACAACTGTTTTGTTTAATCACATCAAGTCAAGCTTTTTAAGTGGTTTTGTCATCAGATCGCTCAGGCGTTCATCATAAAGACTACTATTCTTGTCTTCCCATGCAACACAGGTATCATATTTGTTACCATTAATATGCAGACAGGGTATGATTAAGTGCAACATTGATAAAAAATGACACTCTATAATAAATGAGAACGTAGAAATGAATTTATAACCATAAATCATTTTATATGTATGTGGCGACATTATGGAAAAAAAAAATGAAAGAAATGAGACATACAGCACTTGTTGTTGTAATAGAAAGGGAGAAATAAGATATGTCCTACTTTTTAGCATTTCTAAATCACAGTAAGAGGCAAAATAAAATTACTCATGCAGCAAAAGCTCTTGACAATCTTTTTATTTTTGTCATTATGTACAGAATGTAGGACTTAAATCCACAATACAACCTGCCAAAATAAAAGGAATTTATGCTTGTGTCAACACATTTGTATTGTTTAGAACACTAATAATATACTTGTTGCAGTATATGGTATTTGTAGTTGGATTGCAGACCCGAAGGATTCTGGAAGAAATATATAGCTATGGCCTAAGCAAAGGATCATGGGAGTTAACCCATTCAGTCCTAACACCTTGAAGGATAACTAAACCCAAAAATAAAAATGTAATGTAGTGCAAATATTAGTCACGGATATGTTTGCTGAATTTGCTTTCACTGGTATACTGTGATATATTTTCCTTATTACTTTATATATATATATATATATATATATATATATTACAAATATACAATTCTAAACCATTTAAATAACAACATTTTTTTTTATTCTCAAATGTGATGTTTTGTCCTAATCATTTTTCATATTAAAAGTCTGTATGTCTTAATAAATTATATTTTTCTGATTATATAAAGAAGCAGAGCTGATAGCAATGTTTTCTAACAGCTTTTTTTTAGTTTTTTTTTTTATTAATATTATTATTATTATTTTGTATTTTATGAATTATAGAAAGTTAAAAAAATTAAGAAAAAAAGCAATAATTTTCCCAAGACAACTTTTGTGTAAATTGCACAGCCATATATTTATTTATATTAAAGCAAGGGTGTCAAATCTGGTCCCCAACCTTTTGTTGGCCCCCAAAGGAATCCTAAATATGAACTGCAGCTGGACCGCTGCTGCATTGAAATAGCGCCGCTGCTCCAATTCCTGGCGTTACTCGTGTCTATAGACCAGTGGGCTCTCTGCCTTTGCGTGGCCCCGCATTCGACTGTTTTATAGATGCAAAAAATGCTGGGAATTTCAGTAGCGGCCCTATTTCAATGAAGAGGGAGTTCCAGCGCCGGGCCACTCAGAGGATTTAGCGCCACATTGGCCCCGTCTGGCATTTCCAAGACTCCCCCTTCAGCTGTACTTTTCTTTGCTACTCCAAGGCATTGACTTGAAAGGTTGGATTTTCATAGAAGAATATTTTTTATTATTGTTAGCCTGTCCAAAAATGTTACAATTGAAATTTAACTCAGAAGGCTACAAATAGAAAGAGAGGCATACGATTTTTCCTAAATAAATAATAAAAAAAAAATGTTATACCTCTTTTTCTAATATAAGCTTGTTCAGGATTGAATGTGAAGCAAAACCTCTTTGTTCTATATGAAAAGGGTTTATATCTAATGAGAAAAAAACATTTCCATATTTTTTCAATAAATTTTAAAGTTGGCCCTCGACTTTGTCTAAGTTTTTAATTTTGGCCCTCTGTGTATTTTAATTTGACACCCCTGTATTAAAGGATATCTAAGTGCAAATATATCTCAAACATGAAATCTTAAAGTAACACTACAGTAAAGGCCAAATTCAAAGTTCATCTTAATAAAAGTGCAACAGTACCTATGCAAAAAAGACAAAAAAACAAGACAGGAACCTAAAGTACAATTTACAATGGAAAACCGCCAATATAAAAACTCCTTAATATATACAAAATGATCAAATTACCATTGCGTTACATAAACATAAGTATTTTGATTATCAGCCATGTGACTGCATTTTTTTAATCCTATTGGACAAGGTTGCAAATAGCTTTCACTTTTTAAAAATAAGTATCTTTACCCTGGTATATCAGATTTGTGAGATGAGTCTAATGTGTCACAGATAGCAACTTTTTAATAGTGTGAGTGGGAACCAAGGAGGATCAAATTTTTTATGCATGCAAGGGACACTGGGGATTATGGGGTGAGATTTCCCCTGTGATTGTTGTGACAAGGAAGCAGCATACTCTGCAGAATAAAGGCAAAATATTACTAGAAAATAATCTGACTCGATAACAAGCTGATTCTCTGCAAACCAATTTGCTCATCTCTACGTAGTAAATTCAAATCCCTAAATTATATATGTATTTGCCTGTGGCCATACTACTAGCACACAAACTACACAAATTATTGAATGTGCTTAGGTACCAGTAAAACATGTAGCGAATATCATCTTTTTTTTTCATTTTTATTTAAAAAAAAAAAAAAACAGACCCTTTAATAGGCTCGTGACTTTCCTGGATAAAATGGGGGCAGAATGAGTGTGCCTCCCTTCCTATCCATAAAAGGTTCTCTGGAATTTGGCTTTCGAAAGATGGAAAGGGGTGAAAAGTGTATAACCCCCTAATTTTTTGGAAAAAATTAGACCCCCGTCTATCCCCAATGGTGGCAATGGCCATTGTTGGGGGAGGTCACCATGCAACGTGACACCTGAGTTGTAGAGTTCTGTGTGCTGTGGTTCCATTTTGAATCTGAAAGCCCCCTTTAGTAAGGTCTAGATATCTACTGCCTTTCAATAAGGAAAGGGTACAAGGGTACCCTTTAGACATTCACAGAAAGGGTTAAAAAATCCCTAGAAATTATGATAACACAGGGTCCAACAATGTCTTATTATGTGTTCACATGATGATCCATTCCAGCATCTAATGTTTCTGCTGGATCTCTATAAAGGGTTCAGCCAATCCAGGATGGGAGCAGCAGGGATCAATTGTTCCTAGCTGTCACTTTGCTAATATAGATGAACAGTGAATCAGATAGGTCTGATTTAATAAATCTCTCCAAGGCTGGAGAGGATACATGTTCATCAGTGAAGCTGGGTGATCCAGCAAACCTGGAATTGACCTGGTCCACAATTCAAAACATTTGCATAGCAAATATAGCAAATATCATACAACGTTGAAGAAATACATTCCAGGTTTTCTGGATCACCCAGCTTCACTTATGAAAGTGTATCTTCTCCAGCCTTGGAGAGCTTCAATAAATCAGGCCCAATGATAGGAGCTTTGCCCAGCTGGGAGTAGCTGCTGTCATTGTTCAGTCAATGCAGCAAAGGATGCTTTGTAACTTTAGTGTCAAACTAATAAACTCCCTGGAGCTTTTAGTGTTTCCTCCCACCAAACTTTACAATAATGACATGGAGGTCAGTGAAGAATCAGTGAGGGTTGCAGGGGATCCATAAGGCTGGCACTTCCCAATGTACTGGTTTTTCTGTGAAGTTCAGAAGAAGATCCCTACTTAAAGAAGCAACATTCTTGCCACTTATACAGCAGCATAAATAAATATTTTGGGTGTCGTTTTATATATCTTCCAGGGGTCTTTTTTTTAATCACTTGAAACAAGTATGCAGGTCAGGAGTTTAAACTTTTAACAGCATGCATCAGTGACCCAGAATAAATGATGAAGAAAGCCAGGTATCTAATATTCTTAGATGGTGAACAAAAGCTTCTCTCAAAAACATATAATACAAGTTTTCTTTAAAGCAGATCTAAACCTAAAATAAAATTTACCTAATCTCAAATATTGTCTCCCAGCAGCAGGTTCCACCCATCTTCACCTTCGTCTTCTGATTTTGGGATCTCCTGCCATCTTGATTGGCCAGGCCAAATTATATAACCTATTTTCTGTGGGAATACTCATACCCATGTTTTATCTTCTGAATATACATTGACCAATGCTTGATTACCATTTTTAAACACCCCATAAGTCTGCAACTTAATATAATACATATTATAAGACATCAATATTTAGCGGTCATGTCGGGGCAAATAATACATTACATCAAAATCTGCTTAGTTGGGATATTTTTCATACACCCTTACTAGTTTACCCATGTGCTCTTGCAGGCATTACATAAGATCCTGTGTGCCAGGAACAGCTGCACCACCTGTCAATTTTTATTATATAAAGTGCAATGAGACAACGACATAAATACAAGTCATAACAACATACAGCTGCTGTATATTGTTTAATAAAAAAATTCAATATCTAAAAAATCACAAGCTAAGAGGCTACATCAGAGGTTGACATTTGTGAACTCAACCCACACTTTAATGTATATAATTGTGTTATCTGTGAGTCATCTTCTCCAGAAAGTATATGGTGATCCTGGATAACATATGAATGAAGGTGGTTCTGTCCTAGACAGAAAAACAGATGAAGACAATGACAGTTTGAGTAATGTGATCTCTGTGAGAGGTTATTATTTCTCTAAGTGTTACACATGCACATACAATGGGAATTGTTGATTTTTTAGCAGACCAATAATAGATACTTATTAACCTCCCTAGCAGTCTGATTCTGTCCAAATTTCCATGCAAAAAGCAGTACCATTTTTTGCATGAAAATTTATTTTACATTGTAGGCCTATAATTCTTAGGCATAACTCATGGCTAACATGTCTAATAGTTAATGAATTTAATAATAAACTTATAATAATAAACACAAAAATCTGTTAAAAAATGTATAATGAAAAAAACGATACAGCAGTTTTTATAGTATGTATATAATATAATTATATATATTATATGAATATTTCTTTGTATTGGACTCAATACAGCGATTTTGTGACGAATACAAAACAAAATTATTTGAATTTCCCGCCGCACCAACGCATGTACTAATGTCACCGGGAAACCATGGAATATGCAGTTCGGTTTTGGGCACCAGTTCACAAAAAGGACATTGTGGAATTGGAGAGAGTGCAGAGAAGGAAGGGCAACTAAATTAATAAATGGATTGGAGGAGCTCAGCTATGAGGAGAGATTAGCTGAACTGAATCTATTCTCCCCTGAGAAGAGACGTATAAGGGGGATATGATCACCCTGTATAAATATATAAATGGTCCATATAGAGAACTCTTCCCAACTATTCTCTCTAAGATCATTACAAAGAACAAGAGGGCACTCTTTGCGTCTGGAGAAAAAGAAGTTTAAGCTCCGGATAAGGAAGGGATTCTTCACTGTAAGGTCTTTGAAAATTTAGAATCGGCTCCCTCAGGAAGTAGTTTTAGGCAACTACTATAGATTGCTTTAAGAAAAAGCTTGATGATTTCTAGAAGCACAAAATATACCTGGGTATTAGGACTTTAAAGTAAAGATAACAGAGACCATTGATCCAGGGAACATCTGATTGCCTCATGGAATCAGGAAGGTATTTTTTCCCCTGTTGAAGAAAATTGTACAAGAGGTTTTTTTCCTTCCCCTGGACCAACTATAACTGGGATATGTTTACTTCCCTAATGGCTGAACTTGATGGACTTATGTCTTTTTTCAACCTGACTTACTATGTAACTATGTAAATGACAAGTTGGTAATACACTTTACGTGATGACACAGTGCCATCTCCTGGTGTGGCCCAAATATAAACCAAAATTACATTTAATCATTTTTTTATTATAAATCAGTGGAAATGCAGATGTATTACCACTTCAAATCCAATCATTTAGATTTAGGTTTTTCAGATTACATGCCAATGATTAGAACCTCTTAGGAAATTTAAAAGTGGAACCTCAGATACTAAGGGTCTGGTGTTCTCTTTGCTATGACATGCATGATCCCTTTGTTTCAATCAACAATTGGCTTAGATTTCCGATGACTGCTAATTAGTCTGACTGACTGACCCATCGAATTTTGTTTGCTTGTATGCATTTATATCTTTAGCCATTGCAATTGTCTCTCATAGCAGTTCACAATCTAATGTTCCTACAATAGCTGTATGTCATTGTGTCTCAGGTCAGTTTGGGAGATAAAAAGATTATTGTAAGACCAGTATGTTTTTGGGAGAAAAAAAATAGATGGAAAGTAAGATCATATTTGGTTGACACAATAATGTTCCAAATAATGCTGAGTACGAGCAGCCTAATCCCATATTCTCTTATAGTGATATTTCTTTTTAAAAGGTCATAACCAGCTGGTATTCATACTGTGCATGTATACTACAACATATAGCTATATGCACATAACATCTTGCAACATCTTGAGTGCAGCATCTTGTTTTAGATTTAAACCTAGAAACTTGATACTGTAAGGCTATAGAGCAAGCCTTATAGAGCTCATGGATAGGGCATTTAATGGTAACCTACAATGCTTAGAGTATGGTTTACACATAGGAATAAACCTGACTGTGGTGCACAGTATGAAGAGTAACTAGTCATGACCTTTTCAAAAGAAATATCACTATAATGGGATTAGGCTGCCTGAACTCAGCATTATTTGAAATAACTGCTAACCTAAAGGTCAACAAAACATTAATATTTCCTCTTTACACTTAACCTTACCCCTATACTCAAAACCTAAAAATTAATCTGAATTTTAGAAATATAATATTTTTTATTTAGTCCTTAAATATGGTGAATTCATTACCTTCCTTTTGGTTGTTATTTTTAACATGCACAACAACACATCACATAATGCACAACAACACATCACAATGGTGTAAAGAGGCTCTAAAATGAATATGCCTTGTTGTGCATGGGTGTGGCTCAGTAGATACAAACCCCAAACTTACCTTTCACTCAAATCTTAGTCCTTAATATTAGGTATCTTGCAATCCTGGTCATTGCAATATAAAATAAGCAATGCCAATATGCTGTTTGATGTTAAAATCAGCAGATTTTCGACCAAACATTTTTTGATTTTCGTATATGTGCACAAGCATAAGCTGAGAATGTTGTGAATGTTGGAACTGATGAACACATTTTAGGCCCCGGGTTTAAACACAATTTAAAGCATGTTCCTGTATGTTCAGGTAAAAATAAATACCTTTTATTCAGATGAGTTTATATTCGAGTACATGTAGTAATAAAGTTCCTTTTGCTGCCATTGCAGAAATCAAAGAGTATTGGTCTATTGGTCCAATCGGTTCAGATTATGTTGCATGTTCTAAATAAGTTTTTGTATATTCTTCCCGGAAAAACTAAATTATACTTTTCTCATTTTCTGAAATTCACAGATTTGCCATTGCTGTTAGGAGCTGGCAGCATCAGTATTGTTTTACCCTACAAGAGAGGAAGAAGTTTTGACAGATCTTGTCACTCAGCCACTTTGCAAACTCTGAGACAGCTTTTTTAAAGTAGGGAGAATGGGGGGAGCAGGTGCCCAAGATGAAAATCACAAAGTCTTTCTGAAAGTATGCCAACTCTACATTGTATAATTAACTGTACCATCAACCAGAATCCAATTTTAAGGCAGGTTTCAATATGTTTCATGGCACGGAGAAATGTCTTATTACTGGCACTTTGATATAACAGGTTTCTAAAGAAGTTTGGGAACAGGTCTAATAGGTACGTATGAGATTCCCAGATCCCCAAATTACTGACATAGTAGGCAGAATATATATATTTATATACTATGGACATATAAGTGTCAAAACCCCTGTTAAAATACCTTTTTTGTGATGTAGTAAATACATCACAATAAATGATTTTAACATTTTCCCACCTTTGATGAGACCTATAATCCATACAATTTAATTGTAAAACAAACAAATCTGTTAGGAGAAAAAATAATAACGTACAATAAACTTGGTGCATAAATGTGCACTGCCTTAAACTAATACTTTCTTTAAGCACTTTTTAATTAAATCACAGCATTCAGTCTTCTTGGGTTGGAGTCAGTCTTAATTTGGCAATATTTGCCAACTCTTCCTTGCAAAAGCACTCCAAATCTGTCAGATTGCATGGACATCCCTTGTGCACAGCTCTCATCAGGTCTCCGCGCAGATTTTCTTTTGGAGTTAAGTCTGGGCTTTGTCTGGGCCATTCCAAAATAATATATATATATGTTAGTTTGGTGTTGGTGCTTCATATATATTGTTTTTTAAACATCTGGAGATATTGAGACCTCTAGACACTTAGAAGCCGTGCAGGGGAGAAGGCTTAAATTTGTCAAGAGTGAATTCCAGAAATTACTAGCAATATGTATATATCATGCAGGGAGACCCCTATGAAAAGCTGAAAAAAACAGATGACTCCTGTGACTTCATGGTGAGTTTATTACGCTATGTGATATAGTTATTTCAATTTGTATTATTTATATTGCTATAAATAATCTTATCTAATGCTACTGCTAAATGCTATATGCTAAAGTTCTTCCTATTGTTATAGATTTTCAGGCAAAAAGCGGTTCAACCAAAAACAGAGATAAAAATAATAACAAAAAGAAAAAAAAAAACTCAGGGAAAAAGCAACAGAAGATTAACAATGACAAATCTACAAAAAAGGATATGAGAAGAAGAAAAACAGGAAGGAGCAGAATCACTGGCACATGCAGTTCTGAGACAGAAGCCAAAGATACTAAATCACATTTTATAGAATCCTGGCATGAAACGAATGATGACTGATTGTTATATAAGACAACCTGAACCAGGATGGCATAAATACAAATAATAATAGAAAATGAAATAAAGATTTAAAGCTCAAATGAGGTGTAATATTAGGCCAAACACACATGCAAACACACACATGCTCATTACTGATACCATTGTATCCAAAAATATTAAAAGGGGGTTTACTTGACTGGTATAGAAATCAGGCCATGTTAAAAATAGATTGTTGCTGCTGCTGCTTTTTTATTAAATGTAGCTTTTTAAATCACCAAGGATTATATTTATCAATGATTCACTGGGCGATTTGTAAATAGTTAATAGGTATTTACCTAAGTGAGATTCGGGATTCACAGTAGCATTGAACCTATTTACAATGGAATGTGCAACAGGCATATACAGCTTCCATTGAGCAGCCATCGACTCTCACATGTAAAGTATATTAAGCTTTCAGATTTAGCCTGCAGGCAAATAGGCTGGCAATTGCTCTCCACGGTGATGTGTTTTTACACATTTTCAGCAATAGGAAGGTAAAATGTACTTTTTTTTTAATGTTAAATATAAAAAGAAAAGCAGCTTGCCCCTCTTGTAGAGCTAACCATTCCAGCATGCCAAGCATGGAGTAAACTGGAAGCATGCAGCCCCCACTGCTATGCTAATACCAGCTTACATGCCCTTCAGCATTGGGGGGATAGAGTTTGGACAGGGGTCCTTCCCAAAAACAGTGATTTCTCTCCAAAAGCGCCATTATTTTGTGGTATGGCACGAGTGGAGTGGTTGACAAGGTGCTATCTGCTAGGTAATGCGCTGGATTGCTAGCTCCTGGCATAGGTCTGAGCCTGCCCCTATACAGCAAGAGTTCACCCTGTATATCCGGTTCTATTGTGGCCAAATAGTTAAAGCCCAACTAACCTTTGATACTCATCTATCCCTGTTCTGTCACAGGGTGCCACCATCTTCCTTCTTCTTTTCTCCCTGAAGATATTCTTTAGCCATTGATTGGCTATATTAGGATGACATACTCCCATTTCCCACTTTTATTCATTCCCAGAATGTGCAAGGGATGCCAGGATTTCCATTTTTCCTTGGCAACCTACACTAAGTTGCACATGTGCAGTTTTTACAGCTGGGCAGCGATCAGGCAGGTAAGAACAGTTATGTCAGAAATAAACATCTGCATTAAACACCAATGTTCAAAGTGGAACTTTAGTGAACTTTCAGCAACGTATCCGATTTGCTTAGTGGTTTGAGAAAAATGCAGAAAAAGATACAAAGTCTCCCCTCAAAGCAGAGCTTACAGGCTGCTCAGACTCACCAACTTCTCTCTCTGCACCAAGCCTGAACTGAGCTTCTGTGTGATAACAGCCAGCCAGACAGAAAGAAAAATGTAAACCCTGTGCTGGGTAGCTGCTGGTTACCTGTTTTGACAGGGCCCGGTATAATACCCCTTGTCCCCACTCCCCCCCCTCCCAGTGACAGTCTGGGGTATCAGTTTGGTTTGGTGCTACCCATGCCAATGTGGGGGTGAGACCAGGGGGGTATATATCACCTACTTGATCCCAGCAGTGGGACAGACAGTGACTGCCCCCTCTCTGAGTGAGTGCTGACAAAAAAAACTGAACAATTTCTCTAAATGCAATATTAAGGAACACAAATAATTGCACAGTTTAGGAAGCATTAGGTATGGCAGAAGGTCTATATAAGCTAAATGATTTTTTTCACCTATGACTTGCTCCAATACAATTATAATGTATCCAAAACAAACGGTGTGCCAAGTCTTAAAACTGACTTTCCTAAAAATGCAACCCAAGAGTAAAAAATTCTGTCCCCCTCCAGCATGCTGCAGAACCTTTACCCTGTGCTGAAGCATTGACAACTTTGCAGAAGTCTGACACACCCCTGCTTTGCCTTACTTATAGTTCTCCAATCAGAAAAAAGCTAAAGTAAATTATATAATATATGTTAATTGTGGGAATTTGCACACTTTTAGTGTCGATGCACCTGGAATGTAGTTGTCTGGTTTAAACTAAAAGCTCATTGGGGCTTTAAATAATCATATTACACAGGGAGCAGGGGTTGTAAAAGCCATTCAGGTATGCCCAGGGCAGCACAAAACCTAAATGTGCACAATATTGCCAGAATAACATATAATACTAAAAGACATATAATACTGCAAAGCACAGACTGGTATGCTCACGTCTAGGGCATCTGAAGGGTACTTCCTCTCTGTACTTGGACGTGTGATTTATAGTATGCCATAGAGAAGGATTATACAAATGACCTCTTAATTTGGGTCATTATGTAGCCATGGTGATGGAACCACACAGAATATTTGTATTGTATTTGCTTGACTATCATGTCAAAATGGCTTTTGAGATTTCTTTTTCTTTTCGCAGTTGGAGTGCTGTGTCAGGAGCCAAGTATTTCACAAATCTCTCAGACAGACAGATGCATACACCTGACAAAATTAATTCTCACTTTGTCAGAATTCCTGAACTGACACAATATTCTAACATGCGTGCTGACAAAAAAACTGCACATGTCTGCCATTTCTCTAAATGCATATCGTATTGTTTATGCACAGGAATGTTTGAAATGGAGCAGATTCTCAAAGATGACAGAATGATTTCCTACATTTCTATTTTTCTCATTCCAACAGAAAGTTGAAGAGCTTTTATTCAATTCACAGTTGGAATTGGTTCCAGAAGTCAAACCCTATAGTTATTTAAAGTGACTCTGTCACTAAACTCAAAGTTAGGATAAAAGCAGATGCTAGAAAGATGTAAGAAAGTATGCACATCTACCACTTGAGGGATAGAGGTGCTTGGAACACAACAATTCTGTCTTGGATAGATATAATAGTTGAGAAATCTAACCGGACTTGGAAATTCCAGTTCAGTGTTGTTAATGTTCAGAACTATACCTATCAATGACAGTTTAGTAAGGTCTAAATAGCTTGGTTTTGAGTCATAATTGATACCACTTGGAACTGCCTTACTACCCCCACCCCATGCCATTCCATTGAAGAGGAATTGTCTTCCAAAGTAGGGATGAGAGAGAATGCCTCTGGCATTCTTATGAAAATTTCCTCGAACTTCCGATGGTTCAGCGAAGATCGAGGAAATTATAACAAGAGGATTCACAGGGGATTCACAGGATTCCCTGGGAATCCTCCTGTTTGCGATCCCCGGGGCACTAGAGGTAATTACCTCTAGTGTTGGGGATCGCACACTGTTCTCAATAAACGCAGCAATGAAGATCGCTCGCTCATTCCTATTCCAAAGTCTCATCAGAAACAAACATTTATCATTATGATGATTTCTTGGTTTCCCCACTGCACTCAGTTATTCGTTCCACCAGACATTAGTCTTTTCTGTAATTGTCTCAGGAAGAGCCACTGAGCACAGCAATAGAACAGGAGATCATTGCATTTGGAAGAATTATTCATCGCTTCATTGGAGGTCACTTTGATGGCAGAGGCACTGGGGAGGGTAAGCTTTATTTTCTTTTTTGACCGAATCACTCTAAAATCCTAATTGAATAGCTACCCGGCTACCCAAGAACCCCTCATTTGAACCATATTCATAATTTGATCAGTTGGCTGGGTTTTTCCCAAAAGGCCATCATAACAACAAATTGGAAATTGTGTCCAAAGAAGTAAGCAGAGGTAAAATGGCAAGTGTTTAATATTGCTTGGTTAGATGATCTTCTCCCTATTATTACCTTACCATGCCTTGTTTATACTGTGTTACTGCAAAAGTGTCTATCTTTGAAAAGGTAAATGCTTACTTCCTCAATTCAAAGCTCTCCCCTGATAATTAGATATTTAGTGATTTCTGTAATGGTAATAACCAAGAAGTAAAAATAGGTTAAGTGGTAAATTAATGAAGCAGGGAGGTACTTGCACTGCAGGTTCGCAGCTACGACTTTCTCTTCAGTAAGGGGAACAGTAGGGCCTTTTGGATCTGCAGTGTAAAGCCACGTGGTTTGCTCTTCCCAGCAAACTGATGCTATGTGCCCGGCAGTGGAAAACAGCACAGCCTGTGCACACTTTGCCCTTTGCAGTGCAGTTCTTCAGCCAGAACCAAGAAGCTAAACTTTTCCCCACTCTGTTCAAAAAACAATTGACTCCCCCCTTTTGTTCCCAAGCTTTATATTATTTTAACCCCTCCCTAAACTCCCACCTCCCTATAACTTCCCCATAGTTAACCCCTCTATAGCCCCACCCTACCCTATTAACCCTTCACTGTCTGCTCCCTGTCCCCCCATTCATGCAGGCCTTCCACTATTTCTCCCTGAGCTTGCTTGCTCCAGGCCTGTCTTGATCAACAGGTGTATTAAGGCAGATCTATAGTTCTGCTATAAAAATGTGCATTCATGTAGGATTGTTATATCAGAAGGGACATGGCATTGGGCAAGATCTGCCTGTTTGTTATCTTCCAGGAACCGGGTAAGAAGGGTGGTGCCTTCAATAAAAGAGGACGGGTTAATGTATTTTAAAAAATTGCAGAGAGGCAGGTAAGGGTTATTTTCCAGAAGGAACACCGCCTGCCCCTTCTTCAATTAAACATCTGCTTGGTTGCAGTTTTTAATACTAGGGTTTAGTTAGATTCTAAAAGTAATCCAAAAAGTCCAAAAAAAATTGCAATCATCTAGCAGCATTGACTCCAATGCGTTATGTAAAAATTTGACCAAAATTTCCTGAAATCAAATTTAACAACACTAACTGTCTGAATATGACTCTGGCTCTGATTTCTTTTATATCTCTAAATTGATTTTGTTTTTTTTACTGGAACTGTAAGTAAAAATTTATCTGCCCAGCTACAAAACATTCAATTTTTATTTCTCCCTCTCCAAAGCAAGGATACTTTGCTGCATGTTCGGATGTCCTAACAATTTATTAGACACCTTCTTCGTCTTCTAAAAAAAAAAAAAAAAAAAAAAAAAGGCTTTTTTTTTCTTATTGAACCCTGATGTAGAGAACATTTAACATCATCACCAGTGTTTGTCATCATTTTCATTCTGACAGGTACAGGTTGAGTCTAATCCTCTAGACAACAGCAGATCTCTGAGGAATTGTTGAAATGGAATCTGTGCTGTACCTTAGTAATCAATCACAGCTGGAGAAACATATTTGCATCCTGGCATTGCGAACAGAAACTACCCAGATCTGTCCTTCTGCTGTTCGGCAGGAGGAAGCTGCCACTTACTCCACTTTTTCATCATTTATTCTTAAAGAATGGGGCAGAGGACATCGGCTGGAGCACATCTCCTGGTGCCCAAACTACAAGCTGAATCTTCTCACATCACAGATTGAATGTGTTTGACTATGCTACTATTTCTCTGCTATTTTGTTATATGTATAATACCAGTATCAAATAAAATAATAATTCTGGAACATGAGCATAGGTGCATAGGTGTCCTAGAAAGCATTACAAGCTGGAATATATATCTCCAAATGTCTCTGATTTGGAGGGTCTGTAATTCCTTCATACCCAAGTACTTCTGTCTTCAGCTGACCTTCTTTTGGGTGGCTTCATGCACCTATTCTTAAGAGGTTTAGAGTTGTTTTGCTCTAAACCTTTTATTCAGCCTCAAAATAATTCTGTATCTTTTTTTTTTTTTGCATATTCATTTTTATAGGTACATAGTTTAGTTACATAGTTATTCATGTTGGAAAAAAGATATCAAGTCCATCAAGTTTAACCACTATAAGCATATCCCCAATAAAACCCTATAGACAAAGTTGATCCAGAGGAAGGAAAAAAACACATAAAACATGGATCAATTTGCTCCAACACAGGAAAACAAATTCTGTTCTGATCCAATGATGGTCTGCAAAATCAGGGCTGGGCTGTGTCATTTGCCTACATACCTTGAGCTAAAAAATGTTTCTCTTTCCTGTCTTCAAAAGTTGGAAGGTATGAATGCAACCAATCTGAAACTGTCTTTCCCTGATCTGAAAGTGAAATGTGATTGGTGGTTATGGATCATTTCTCCCAATATACCATTGTGGCTTCCTGTCTTGCTTTAATAATCTGGTTTCCCTCTGTTCTTAATGTCAGCAGCTGCATAATGTCATTTAATATCTTCATTTAAAGCGTTTACTTTGATCTTGCCATATGTAGACATAAAACATGTTTACAAACAATAAGAGTTCCATGCATTCAGCTGTTAAGTGCATTCTATTGTTCGCAGCTTTAATGACTGTTTAAATCCAAATCACAAATATTCTCCACTATTGTCCCCTTCCTTTATCTATTCATGTCTGTTCATTAGACGCTCAGTTCATGTTTTTACTGTTTCTCGCTGCTTAGCCTGAAGAGTGCCTGCATTTTATAATATAATTCATAATGTTCCCTTTCATCTAATTCTCCTCTATACTCAGCTTCTATTAATCTATTAACCCTGCCCTGAACCAAGCATTTTCATTGCTATAGGTATATTTAACCTGTAAAAAATTATATTTATGAGTAACCTCTATGCATAGATTTGCTCCATTTATGTTTTTATTATTTTGTGTGCTATATTGTAATATGGAATAATCCAATAGGTAAAATCCAGAAGACACCTTGTGTTTTATGGAAGGTATATTTAAAAAGTTCATAAGCAGAGGCAGGGATGTTGTTTAAATTTGGGTTAAATTAAATGAACTTGAAATGTAACGGAATATAAAAATTTAAAAAAATATTTGGCAGACGGGTTCTTTAATGCAGAAGAGACAGGCTATGTCTCTTCTCCAATAAATTGATTTTTCCTGTTCGCCGTCTCGCAATATATTGTACATTGACCTGTGCACAGTTGGCTGATGGGAATAGATGAACGCTTGTAGTAAAATTATGTCATTGGTCAATAAGGAAAAGCTCAGGATCCCAAACCTAGAAGAGGACCTGGTGAAGATGCTGGCACAAGGAGAGGTAAGTTTAGTTAAAGCAGAACTAAATTCTACATTAGGAAAACATTGTGAGCAGACGGGTTCATTATTGCAGAAGGAACAGAGGATTTTTCTTCTGCAGTAAAAAAAACTTACCTGCCTGTTCACAATCTTTTCTGTAATGTACACACATATGCATATCCTGGAATACTCGAAACTTCCAGAAATGAATGAACTCTTGAACAAGGGGATATATCTTTCTTGGTTGGCCAATCAAGAAGACCGAAGATCAGGAATCTAGAAGAGAAGTGCTTAAAGATGGTGGCACCTGCATCAAAGAGGCAAGAGTAATTAAAAAATTGTAATCAGGCAGGTAAAATTATTTAATTGCAGAAGGGACATCACCTGTACTTGTCAATAAACAACCTGCCAGCTCACAATTTTTACTTGATCAAGTTTAGTTTCACTTTAAATGAGTATGACATCTACAATAAAGAATCTGTCTGATGTCAGTTTTTACACTTTTAAGTTTAGCTTTGTTGTAATATCGAGCTAAGAGTTGTTCTGGCCTGAACAGTGTTGCTATTTGATCAAATTACAGAGACAAACATGGAAACTAAACTTATGCCCTGGTCCACTAATGAGAGCCCGAGGAGGACTAATTGACAACTGTATCACCTGGTACATGCCCCACCTAGACCCAATAAAACCACATTAGCATTTAAGTAGTAATTTCAGTGTGCTGATTTTACATTAATTTGATAGAGCATTAGGATGCCAAAATTGAATTTTTCCACTGCTACTTTGAACAGAATAGGAGCTGAAAAATTCAGATATTTCAATACATCTACAGGTCTCTGTTGCTGAACGAATGATGCTGAGATAAAGAAAACTCTAGGACATCTTAGAACAAAAAGTAATTCATATATCACCTGCTACCCTTTAGGAGATGGTTTGTAGACCATATGTTTTGGCTCCCACCTTCTCCAGAATAGCAAGGGATGCTAACGTGCTGTACATTTGGAGCCCCCACTGCATATTTGCCCAGGGCTTAATTTTTCTTTAACACTACCCCAAGTATTATAGCGAGTAGAAATTGTTTTTTACTGGATGGGACAGAAAGCTGTGAGGACTGGGTAATAGTAGCTGCATAGTTAACTTGCAGACTGGCACTGGTCGGGTATTTCACTACATCTGCAGGTAACGCCCACTGACTGAGTCATGCTAAAATAGTTAGTGCATGATACTTCAAACTTCGTCTATTACTTTGGGGTGTGGGACTTGTGTTTGGACCATGTCAAGTGGAAGTTATCTTACTGCAGGCAGCCATTGGTCTGGTATGACCACATACAGTAAGTTGTCCCAGCATTTTCTGTTAACCCTTACCAAATACACAATTTCTGCATTTATATAAACTAGTCTTTTTTTAAACTGTTTATTGTATTTAGGAAGCATCTGGCATCACAAATGTAATATTTTGCATACTTTTTATGTGTAAAACACCTTTGCAGAGTTCCAAAAACACAGGAATGCCTGCCTAAAATTTTGTTCGAAAAGACCCCTCTAAGGGCATGTTGCCTGATTGTTCAGGAATATTTGTGTCGCTGTCAGAATGTGGTATCAGGGGCTTACTGACAGCTATACCCATGTACTGTTAACACAAGGGTTGGCCCCTTTTTTTTTATACCAAAGCTATTAGTGCTTTCCAGTACCATAAAATGCAAACTGGGTGCCACAACCGGCCATTTAACTAGCAAACCCAAAGAGTTGTCCTCTGCTTTTAGCTTGCTATTCTTCCTAACCAAGAAAATTATTTACCTACTGCCTGCCAATCCTAAAAACAGGTGTTTTGGAGGCTAAACTAACAGCAGTGAAAGCTCATACTAAGAAAAAAATCTTATGAATGTGAATTTGAATTCTTGCAAAAATTATTTAAAATAATTAAGAAAAAACTAGGTGGACAATACCAGTAAATTCTATATTCCCAAATGTTTAAAGTGCAACATATTATTAGCTCTACTTCTGATTTTCTTTCAGCAAGTTTTGTTTGTTAGGTTTGGTTAGAAATTAAGGGATTGTATGAATATATTTGTGCAAACACTGCTGCATGCATCTCCTGTACTTGTTCTTCAAATAATTGTATGTAATCTAGACTATACATTGACTATACATTGCTTGTGCTCATATACATATATGCAGATGTGTTCTGCAGCCTGTAGATGGTACTGTTGAGATATTTTGCAGTAATGTCTTGGCTTCCCCCCCACTTCAAAGCTTGAATATTAAAGATTATAAATCCAAAAGTACAATCACAGCTGTAAAACAAATTTATTTTCGTTAATACAGCAAACTGACTTATAAGTTTGACACGAACAAGAAATATGAGGCAAATAAAGAATTAGTGAAACATATCTAAAGGTGATAAAAGCAATATAACGAAATGTATTTATTTTCTGTATTTCCGGGAGACATGATAAATGCTGTCAATATGCAGAAACAGTGACAATTCATTCATTATCTGACAATTTATTTCTAATCAATACTTCTCTGACAGATTTATTCATAAACACTGCTATTACTGAGTCGGTGTAGCTAAGTTTTATACACCTGGGTCTGTCATTATCGTAAATAGCATAGCTTTCTGATTTTTGGGGAATTGTAAAGTGTAATATTGATCATTTTTTTTATTTATCGTGTTATGCACTTTCTCATACAAATTATCAGGAATATAAGATTACTCAGGATTTTAATAGTAACTATGTAAAAAACTATAAATGAATGTATTAAGCTGCAAGAAATATATATAATATATACAAATGGGCAAGTATAAAACAATACATTTATGTTAAAATTATAATAGAATTTTTTATATTTGACTTCACATTAGCCTTTTGTATGCCCCTGCACAACAGATAGGAAGCAGGAAGGTCAACAGTAGAGAACATGCTGATAGGTGTTAAGTCATGATGAGTCATCAATGTGCTGCTGCTTTATTGTCCAATCAACAGGCACAGGGCGTGTTGTAGTTGTGTTGCCACAGAGGTGCAATCCAAGGATCAATCCATGTACATTGGTGTAGGGAATGTGGTCACCAAAGTTGTAGGGTGTGTTACCTTTGAAGGGACTGGACTGGTTTTGCCCTCCCCCCTCATAATTATCACACTTATGATTTGAAGACATGAGGACATGATCAAATCTGTGCTAGATTGCCAGAAAAAAAACAGAATGCAAGTTAATGGCAACCTCTATAGAGTCATTGATGTTCTCAGTCCTTGTTTACTAATTGTTTTTCTGCATAATTACTTTTACTGTCATATGATTTTGATGGAGACTACAAGTGCTTATTTACCACACATTCCCTAGACAATTGCCTCCATTTGTAAACTTGCCCTGAGAAATGCCATGTACCCATCACTGATGTACATTTAGAAAGAAAGTAATAGAAGCTGTTGATCTTTTTTGCGGGAAGAAAAGTTGTAGGTAGGTGCCCACATTGTTGAGTCTTTTGACATTCTGATGCAACAGCGCTCAGGGCTGCGGCAGCCTCACAGGGTGAGGCTTGGTTGCAGGAAAGGGGGGCTGAGGCATTTGGGGGGCTGCTAGTGGGCCCCCAGTAATTAGAAAGGGGGGGCTGCGGCCTCAGGGGCATAGGCCTCCAGTGCACCTGAGCCCGGAACCATTTGCCAGAGCTCAGCGCCATATTGGGAGCCCCCAGAGGGACCCTCCTAACTTGCAGGCTGGGCAGACTTGGTCCAGGCCGGGCAGAGGTTAGGGAGGAATCCCCTACACTGGCAGAGCTCTGGAGAGAGGGATGCAGCTGCCAGGGAGCGCAGTCCCCTTTCTCCAGCAGATAAGGCCTTGAGAGGCCTGCAGGGCGTACTGCAGGGCTCCGGCAGAAGAGTGGGACAGCCAGCCTGGTCCAGGGCGCGGCCACAGAGGCTCCCAATAAGGCATTGTATTCATTCATCTGGTTACTGTGGGGGGGCAGGGGTGAGAGTGGGAGGGGCTTGATTCAGGTCGGTGGATGATGGTAGTGTGTGGGGGGTTGCAGGAAGTTTTGAAGGGGCTGCGCAAGGTGGTAAGGTCACTGCAACAGGGGAGAGAGAGATGGGAAGGGGGAGGCAGGGCTAAGGAGGTCGGTTTTGATTGTGGGCGACTGGATTTAAGTATACAGAATACAAGGGGTGGCGGTAGTACGCCAACAGGGGGCCAGGAACCTTCGGACAGGGCGACGACAGCATAGGGTAGGCGGTGAGAGGGGAAGTTTATATCTGCTTCGAGGAACCCCTTTGGAGCCCACCTGAAAGAAAATGTTCGCAAGTCCATTTTAAAAGGTGAATATGTTGATATTTTTTCTCTTTTACCTTTGGAGCGCTTTAATGTAGATAAGCCTGTGGGGGAAGGTCGTAGGGAAGACATCGAACAATGCAGATATCGGTTGATTCCTCACACCTTTTTAAGTTGATTGCAGGCATTCAGCATTCTGGCGAGTGTTCTTGGGGAGCATCAGCCAGGGCTGTGCGCAGGTCTATTTTGTTACTTGGATACCGTTAGGGAAGCATACAGGCTTTATGGGGGCACAACGTGGCTGCAGTACAACAAACAATTTCGTCAGTGGGTGGCAGTGCGGCCATCTTTGAGGTGGGACCACAAAGACATTGGTCTTTAAATGTGGATTATGTCAGTGAAGAGGCCTGGTGGCAAGCAATTTTTTCGGGGGGGGTCTATGGGCAAGAAGTGGTTGGATCGCAGTCCGGAAAGAAAAAAGGAGTGTGCTAGTTGTACAACAAGGACACATGTAAATTCAATGGAAGATGCCATTTCTGGCATGAGTTTCCTGGGTGTGGAGGTAGCTTTGGGCTTGCCAGGTGTTTCAAGCATAGCGCAGGTAGGGGTGGGGATGGCAGTGGAAAAAGGAATGACTGGGTGGTGGCTAGGATGCTTGAGGAGGGGTTTACAGAGGGGTTTCAGATTCCTTGTAGTTTGAGTGTGATTCCAGCGGAACCCAGGAATTTAGGATCGAAGTTGCGGTATCCGGCGGTGGTGATGGATACATTTGGAAAAGAAGTGGGTCTGAGTAGGATGAGTGGGCCTTTCCGTGTGCCGCGGATGGGGGATTTGGTGGTTTCTCCTCTGATCAGGGATGTCAGGCTTGATTTTTTAAAGTTAAAGTTGGAATTCCCAGGGTTGGTCATAGTTTACACGGATTTGGTGGCCAGAACTAATTACAGGGAGAAGCGCTTCATAGAAAAGATAAACAAAGCAAGGATTAAGGGTATTAGGAAGGTGGGCAGGTTTGTGGCCCAGAATGGGGGGATTGTTACTTGTCATTGAGAATTGGAAGATGAGATGTGGAGATACCTGTGCAGGGATGGTGTGCACCTCAATGCCATAGGCACATATACCATTTGGTTTCTGGGGTTGCAGGATGGTTGCAGCGAGCTATCCGGGTGTGGAGGGGCACTCAGGCATGAGGTATCCCTCCTGGGCGCTGTGGCGGTTGGGGTTTAGGAGGGTAAGAGTCCTATTGGAACTTTGGAAGGGCAACCCAGTAGTAGGGCGCCCATTTAAAGCTGTTATGGTGGGGCCCCTAAGGTGGTGCTGGGCAGCTAAAATGGTAAATTATAGTTGGTTGAAACAGACTTTACCTTTTCCTAGACCTGCAGCCTGGTGGTTTAAATTGGAGATGTTTTTGGATATAGTACAATTGGGCAAGGTGGTTTAAACTGGGGGTTTGGTTTAGAGTTTTATAATTAAAATTGATTGAAGAAAGTTTTTTATGTTCAAGTATTGTTTGGATTTATATTTTAATGGTATGTTGATTTGGTATGGTAATTTATGGTAATGTATATTTATGTATATTATTTAAATATTGTTTATATTGGTTAAATATTGTGATTCTTATTACGCCATTTTAAGTCCAAGAAGGTGTTAGAGTGTTTTTGGGGGGAATGGCTGGTAAGTTAACGGGGGGGAGTGGGGTAAGACTAATGTGGGGGAAGTGCTTTTAAGGGACAAAGATCCGAACTACCCTAGTCATGTATATTTAAAAACAATGTAAACTCAAGATAAAAATGAAAATGCTGGTTTAAAAGAAGAAGTTTTTCCCACTTGACAGTTATCAGCTGTGTTTTATTGGAACCAACTACAATTAGTGCAATTCTTTCTATTAGCACTTTTGGCAGGTCACAATTAGATAAGAACCAAATTAAAATAGGCTGGCATTATGTGAATGTTCAAACAGTAATTATTCTGTCCAGTGCTGAGGTCTAGGTTTACTATAACTATGGGTTTAATATGAATCTTGCAAGATCACACAAGATCATTTTATAGTCAGGTGGCTCAGGTTAGTACTTTGGCACCGGTTTCCTCCCACATTCCAAAAAAATGCAGTTAGTTTAATTAGCTTCCCCCAAAAAAGTTGACCTTAGACTATGATAAAGACATATGACTATAGTAGGGACATTAGATTGTGAGCCCCTTTGAGGGACAGTTAGTGACATTAATACAGACAACTGTGGAAGCCACTGTAGAAAAAGGCAAACTGCATAGGGACATATTATGATGAATTGGAAGAGTTTAGAGTAAGCTAGCAATTTGGGGCAGTTGACGCATTTGCTCTGTTTTTATTTTTTTGGGTTGTTTAAACCACTTCCACATGCTGTAGTTCCTTTCTCCAATCCTTACGTCACTCCATAACTCAACAGTGACTTAGAAGAGCAACATGCTTTCAAGACTTCTGTAAGTGTTGAATGCCAAAAAGACTGTCAGGGACTGGAACCCGGAAACAGAATGGAGGTAAGAAACACAGGCTATCAGAGAAATGAGTATATTACCGGTAACTCTTTTTTTAACATGGCAGGTTCACTTTAAATCGTATGAATAAGGGATTCTTCTGATACCATTGTATCTAGGTTTTTATATTTATTTATTTACTTGTTTCTATATTTTTAACGAAAAACAGAAACTTCAGCAGCAAGTCTTTTTTTATGTCTACAACAAACATTAAAATTCTGTTTTTATTCCTTTGCATTTTCTGTTACGTTTTAAAAAATGCACCATGCAGCTGTTTTGATCATGCAGCCCTTTTCCTCCTCTTTTTTCCTTTTGTTTCTATCTATAATTTTAGACTGTAGTCAATGAAAAGCAGAAGCCGGTTTACTTTCTGTCTTTGATTCATGTATGTGCATGCTGTGTTTTTAAGTGTATATATGGTTAGTATGTACACCTCACTTAAAACAAATAACGTAGATTGTTTTATAAGATCTCTGAAGTGCCACAGGATTCCTGCTGCTGTATTCATTACCATTTTATTACCATGTTCATGTATAGAAGATTTAGAAACACTACATGTAATAAAGGCTTTTGACCACCATTAAAATGACTTTAAGACATTCACTTTGGCAAAAGCCAAAGAGCTCGGAACAAGTGTATTATGACACTGTAACTAGTTTTGTCATTTTCAGCTCATAAAAATGACTTTTATTTTAACTTCAATGATGATATGAGTCATATGCCTGACCATGTTAATTGAGCCCTAATGTCAGTGTTCATTATCAGTAAGTGGAACATGATATGACAAAGTCAAGACTTCACTTTTTTATTGAACTGTACATGCTGGTGACAAAATTGTGACACCAATTATTTTGAGATTTCTGAAACAGAAAGGTAAATGCCAACGACTTCAAGCTGGTGTTGAAAGCTATGTATAGGTATGATACTAATAATATCTAAAATTCATGTATCTATTCTGCATATTTATCTATCTAATCATATATATTTTACAAAAACATAATAACCAACGTACAATATTTTGAATCATGTAACTAATCATAAATTGTGAATCATGTAAGTTATGACTAAATATATGCCCACATAATAATTCCCAATGTAATTGTAAGGTTCTGGTCCAGCACCATGGCTCGCCAGACACCAGTCCTCCAATCTGACATCACACTCTTGCCTGTTTATAGCAAGCTCTCGCTCAGCTTTGGGAGGCTAAATGGGCCGTCCCAGCACACGGTTGCTCCCAGGACTTTTTTGCGGAAAGGACAGTGTCTGGACAAGAAAAGACAAAGGGCCAGGAGCCCACAGATAATGCAGTACAAAGGATTCCAGCAGAGGCGAGTCCAGAATACAAAGCCTGAATTGATACACAGGTAATCAGTCCACCAGACAGGGTATCCAAGGCTATAGACAAAACACAGCTTGGGTCACAGGCACAAAGTCAGTCCAGACTGCAGTGCCAGTAACAATAAATTTTATGAATGAACACAGAAGCAGGTCAAACCAGCTTAACGCAGCAACAGGCAACTGGTGACTATGAGCAGGAAGGCCATAGGAGGCAATAGTAGGACAGGATGAAGTCAGGAACTAATCTGCTCTTAAAATCTTGTTTAGCTGGTCAAAGCCTCAGAGTATGTGCTAGGGATGCCGGAAAGGAACATCACAGGCTGCACTGCTAAAGGGAAGCAGGAGATGCTGGTATTTCCTTGTTCTCCTTGCTGCTTCAAGTAGCACTGCTAGACAATGAACAGCATCTCAATAAGCATCTCCTAACTAATAATATGTATGAAAAAAATCTGCAATATCTTCCCCATTTTTACTTTCCTCATCAAGTGCTCCACATTTCACACCAATATCATGTACCTCCAATTATACAGACACTTACCATTTGTTATACCTACTCATTTCTGAAAGGTAATCCTGCTAAAAGGTTATTTCCTATGACAATTGCATTGCCCTCAGTATGCAGAATTCCTTTTTTAGTCCCTTCCTATTACAAAAAGGTGGTAAGAATTGGATACTTTCCTATAGGTATTCCTATTATTAAGCTTGTTATAGAATCAGATTTTGTTGCTCAAAAGACCACAAAATCATAAAACTCACATATGGAAAGTGCCTTAAGCACTAGGGATGAGCGAGCGAGTCTTTAAAAATCCGGTCTAGTGGCGAATTCGGACGTTTTCACTTACCGAAATTGTAAGCGAGAATGACTGATGTCAATTCGCCGATACAGCTTGAATTAAAAAAAAAGCCAGTCAGGGAGCACTAGAGGTTTTGACTGGGGATACTTGTTATAATTTCCTCGATCTTCAGATGGTTTTGCGAAATCGGTTTGCCGAAATTTCAGGGAACCATCGGAAGTTCAAGGAAATTTTCGCATCCCTATTAGACACTATGAACCTTTTGTGATCCCAGCACACACATCCATATTGTTGACTTCAATGTCTATCTATCTATCTACCTATCTATCTATCTATCTATCTATCTATCTATCTATCTATCCATCTATCTATCATCTCTCTAACTTAATAGCTATCAAATAAATCATCTCTGCAACTTATACCTTCCAACACTTTTATCTATACATACCTAGTCATGGTAGCAGCAGAAATATTAGCTTCATATAGACCCATGTTCCTGAAAGATCCCTTAAGACAGAAAAGCATCAAGACAGAAATGAACCTAAGGGAATCTTTGATCTGTATAATTGATGAAATTTTACAGAGTGATATCTTCACATACACGTTTAAGAAGAAGTGCCTGCATAGTTTGAGTGGACTACATAGAGAAGATTCATAAAGCAGGAACTAATATGTGGTCACACGTCAAGAAGGATGAGGAAGGATATAGGACCATTAAACTGTGTCTAAACAACCACAAATAATGTAACATTGTAGTCTTTAAATGTGATTTACCATCATTATCTTACCAGACTCAAACCTCCCACAAAAAAAAGTTCCTATGGGGTCATCAACTTACATCTTCCTGACATTTAAAACTTCAACTTTCAATTGAGTTCATAGTATATTGAAAATGTAAGAATTTGTGTTTGGTCTGCTGGCCGAGTTTGATCAACGATTGGTTGCTGCGATTTTGGGCCTAATCCAGCAAATCTGGAATGGCACTTGTCAAGGAATGAAAGCGTTTGATAACTAAGCACCAAAGTTCTCTTGCAATATTCTATACTTTTCTGTCTTGGAGAGCTTTTATAAATCAGACCCTTTGATGTAAACAGAGATGGAAGTATCCCCCTCCCTCACCATGCAGTTATTAGGGCAAGGTATGAGTATCACAATTCTAGGTAATTTAATAGGCAGCAGAAAGTATATTTTCGTGCTGTGCAAAAGTTCAGCTGCAATTCCTCCATGTGGTTATTCCGCTGAAACACATATAAATAAATTCACACCTATGCATTTTTCTCCTGATAATTTTTACATTTGAATTAATGGAAATGCTTTAAAACACATCTCAACAAGCATTATTGTTCATTGTTGCTGGTTTTCAATGCAATATCATGAGTCAATTAGGATGATTTGACTGGTATTTTTAACCACGTTTTTCCCGATCACTAAATCAAAGATCCCCTGCCGTTCATATTAGCCATTGCCCGCTAGCCCTTATCAAAAAAATGTTCACCTGGCCAAGTAATAACAATGTATTCTACTGTTCTTGCAGAAATTCTGAAAAAATATATAAAAACTTGACACTTTGCACATTTTTAAAGCACCACAGTGTGCCTTAGCTGAATTACATTATGTAATATACAGTATTTAAAAATTAGGTATATGTAATATGTAACACAGGTTGCAGGGATCATTAAGCAGTATTGTTGTATGTAAAAAAGAGTTCAGGGGTCAGTAGTATGTAATGTTGAATGCAGAGGTCAAAAATGGATAATGCAGGCTGCAGAAGTCAGGAGTAACAGAGAAGTCATTAATGTACAACACTGTTGTAAATGAATTAATGCAGAATGTAAAGTAGGGGGCCAAGGTAGTAGTAAGAATTGTAGAGTGCAGAGGTCAGGACTAAGTAACTGAGATCTGAAAAAATTATTCATTAATTCAGAATTTAGGAATAGGTAATTCAAAAAGAAGAGGTCGGGAGTTTGCAACCTGGGGGGTTAAGGTCCAAAATAAACAAAATTGAGTGCAGGGGCCAGGAGTAAATACCTTGGAGCGTATAGGTCAGGAATAAGTAACATAAAGTACAGAGGGCTCAACTACACAGTAACACATTGCATAGAGGTCCGGAGTAAACAATGCAGAGAGCACTGGCAAGTGTAATTATTGCAAGGCTTAAAGGTCTGTAATAAGAACTACCACAAGGAGCAATCTGCAATGTCCTTGCTTGGGTTCTGGTGAGAATAGAAAACAATTTCCATAGTTAGTATTGCTACTATAGGCTAATGTACTTCCTAACCGTAGGGCCTCGGCCCCTTGTTAGCTAGCATGGCTCCAATGCTTCTTCCCCAGCTTCCCCACGCTTCTTCTTTGTGCCCAGCTTGCTTACATCTTCAACTCCATACATCTTTCCCTGTCTCTGTGTTGACATGGCTCCTATGCTCTATAGTGAAGCATACACCTGAATTCATGGCTCATCCTCCCCGTTCCCTACTCTGTTATTTTCCTTCTCTGTACTGAGGGTAGGGCCACAGTAGTTGTTGAAAAACATCTCAGTACAATAGGGTTTGATGATCTATTAGTACTAAACATAGTCATTCAATAGGTTTCAAAGAACTAGGCTGCTTCTTTAGGAATGGTATTTGTTGGGAGGTAATTTTCAAGAAAGTTGCTTGGGTACACTTTACCCTGAATGGCAGAACACAGAGACTATAGATAGCACCAAGTGACAGCAGCAGGGCTCTAAAAAAAGATGCAAAGAAAGATGGAGAAGGTAAGTTCCTGCAGAAGAATGAACCAAGAGGCAGAATGATGTGGGAAGTTCTCAAATTTTCACTCTTTCTTACGTAAAATGTTTACTGTATCAAGTTTATTCATTCCCAAGTATCATGATTGCTGTTTTATTACTAAATTAACCAAAATCTCTGTTCCCTGACATTCTTTATTTTTTATTAGCCTATATTAGCAACAGAGTAATTGCACTGATCTCTAGGATACTGGAGGTTATAAAACAGAGTAATGTTATTAACCAATCAATATGTAATTAATTTTTATACAAAGATTTTCTAGTATAATAGAAGTAAGATTAAAATAAAATATCAAAATAATTTCACTGCAAACAAAGCCGTTCCTTTTCTTTTCAGATGTCTTGTTCACAGTTGAAAACTCATAAAAGTTTTCAATCCCAGCAAAGCAAGATGAATCTTGACCTTTGTAGGACAGCGAAAATGAACTCCATGCTAATTGCACTCCAAACAATCTTTCTTTTTATTCTCTATGATTTACTTTAAGTAAAAAGAAAATGGAATGTTTCATCTCACTGCATCTTGTGGCTGTATAAACAAAATTTACATCAACTCCCGTCCGAAGATATGTATGACCAGCAAATAGGACTCTTCTAAATTCATGATCGCGCTTCGGCCTTTTGACTGGCAATCTGCTTTACGATCATTTAACGTCAGTTTCGAGCTCATGCATATGTTGAATTTTTCACATCTATTTTCAGGATATTAAGTATAAACATTTTTTCCCTAAAATATTACTGTGACTGCAAAATTTTTATTTAAATCTGTAGTACAAAATAATAAAAGAGATTTTATTTTGGGGCAGCTGTTAGGACTGATCTATGTAAATGGGCACCTGTAATTATGTGCATATAATAGTAAATCTTTTCAGTTGTGGTAGATTGCATGGTTGGATGCCAACACATATTTTATAGTCTATATGACAAATAAAGGTCATCTATCCAAGGTCATTCAGTTGGTCTGACAAGAGTAAACAAAACATTACTATGATTTGCGAGTGAATATCAATGCCTGCAGAGCCAGTGTAGCTAAATGTCAAATAGTTTAGGTAAAAGAGCTACTGACACTTACACTGTTCCTAAATATTCATAAAAGGTGCTCCTACCAATATAGGTACTTGATGTGCATTGTTGGGGCTATGTTTGCCAAAATAGCAATTGTAGGCCAATTCCTGATATATATCAGTATTTTTAAATGTCAAAGAGTTATATTTGACATTTAAAAATACTGTGCCCCCCAGCACACTTTTACATGTCAGGTACGCGAGGCCAGGGGACACGGATGCCAGGCATAGTTAGGGTATGCAGATGCCGGGCGGGCATCACCGGATGATGACGCGGGCTCATGTGGATCAGGTAAGCCCTTTACAATTCCTCCCCGAGTGTGGCTCAGGGTTACCGCTTTTAGTACCGAAATTAACCCCCAGTCAAACTTGGGAATACCACTAGGGAGGTTAATGGGATGGTGGATTGGTAATAAAAGTTATAACATTTACATTGTTCTAAGGTTGACTATAGTTTGGCTCTCCGGGGAACATCTTTTGAGGAAGGGTTTTTTATGGAAACCATCAAGGACTCTGCAAATATGCCCCAGGGGGCCAGGGGACACGGATGCCAGGCATAGTTAGGGTATGCAGATGCCGGGCCGGCATCACCTGACGATGCCGCGGGCTCGTGTGGACCAGGTAAGCCCTTTACAATTCCACCCCAAGTGTGGCTCGGGGTTACCGCTTTTAGTACCACAATTAACCCCCAGCCAAACTCGGGAATACCACTAGGGAGGTTAATGGGATGGTGGATTGTTAATAAAAGTTTTAACATTTACATTGTTCTAAGGTTGACTATAGTTTGGCTCTCCGGGGAACATCTTTTGAAGAGGTTATTTTATGGAAACCATCAAGGACCCTGCAAATATGCCCCAGGGGGACAGGTGACACGGATGCCAGGCATAGTTAGGGTATGCAGATGCCGGGCCGGCATCACCGGATGATGCCGCGGGCTCGTGTGGACCAGGTAAGCCCTTTACAATTCCACCCCGAGTGTGGCTTGGGGTTACCGCTTTTAGTACCAAAATTAACCCCCAGCCAAACTCGGGAATACCACAAGGGAGGTTATTGGGATGGTGGATTGTTAATAAAAGTTATAACATTTACATTTTTCTAAGGTTGACTATAGTTTGGCTCTCCGGGGAACATCTTTTGAAGAGGTTATTTTATGGAAACCATCAAGGACTCTGCAAATATGCTCCAACTAAGGGATATAAAAATTTAAAATTAAAGTAAAGTTATATATTCCAAAACCTCTCAGACCTTCACAGGTTTCCAGTGCCACCTGTCCTGTTCTGTTAAATGTTCTACCATAATGGAGACACCTATCAACCAGTACAAACCACTTTTTAAAGACAGGGGACATAAGCTTGTAACCAGGACATATTTATCTCATTGTCTTTTCCTGAAAATGCATATTTGACAAAGCGCATTGAAGGATTTTTGAGACAGTCATGCATGTCCTATATAACCAATTGTGTTGCTATATGTATTTTTTATTTTATCAATAAATTATGCTTTTATGAATATATTGGTTGATACTGATTGAGGAAAAAAAAGTACTTTATTCAATAAGTTCTGTATCTCCAATGTTGG
This sequence comes from Pyxicephalus adspersus, assembly GCF_032062135.1. Classification (NCBI taxonomy): domain Eukaryota; kingdom Metazoa; phylum Chordata; class Amphibia; order Anura; family Pyxicephalidae; genus Pyxicephalus; species Pyxicephalus adspersus. The sequence goes on along the minus strand of NC_092866.1, from coordinate 15,104,566 downwards.
TTCTAGCACCAACCTGTCACAGGTCCCAATTTATTTGTAACAATTCCTGATACTGGGCGTTGGGGGGTGGTTACTAAAACTCACAACATTTACTAACTGTAATCATTGTTAGAAGACTGGCTGTAGCTAAAGAAACATGATAGCATCTCTCATTTCTCTTTGTTATTTGTCTGTCAAGTAAAAAGCTTAAAGCGAAGAGAGACCATATATTAAAAAGCACTGACAGGCAAGGATTGTTATTATAAACTATTATTTATTGTACAGATATATTATGCAGCAATGTACAATAAATAGGGGTTGCATATGACAAACCTACATAATAGGCAAGTATAAAGAATAACACAGAAGAGAGAGAGGACCCTGCCCAATAGAGCTTACTATCCACGTGGTGGGGAATGGTAGTCTACAAAACGAGAGGAATATGGGATAGTGGCTAATTAATGATGGGTTAAGGGATAGTAGGCAAATTTAAAGGGGGGGTTTTAGGGCTTGTTGAAATGTATGGAAAATAGGAGATAACTTAATATGATGAGGAAGGGGGTTCCAGAGAGTGGGGGAACTCTAGAGAAGTCTTGGTATCCTGATGTAAACTTTAAAGTCTCTTTGTATGGGTATGTTAATGCCTTTTCCTCTAAAAACGTATTTGTACAACTCAGAGTACATTCCCTGCAGTATTCAGTGCCTGGACGAAGTAGCTCCCATTTGCATGAATAAAAGTTAGAACAATTAGATGAAGAGGCCAAAAACTGCAAATCTAAAAAAAGACTGAAAGAAGGACATATTGGTGAAGGATGAGAGCACCAGAGATGTCAAAACAGCATTACTTTTATCTGGTAGGCAGATAACGTGAAATATTAACAAAAGGACATATCAGGCCTTATGGAGACTCAAAAACATAGAAAAAATTCTCATCTTCAAAATTCATAATGGTGACCAAGTATTTGATTATTCTTCTGTACCTAATTGGTAACCCTAATGCCAAAATAAAACCTAAACCTAGCTCTTAACCTTACTCTAACATCCAAACCAAATTATGCAGCTAAGCTAACCTTAATTTATATATGTTTAAATGGTTTCAAGGAACAAGGGAAACCAATCATTGATTTACTAAGACATTTTATTTATTCCTATGGAAGAACTGTATTATAATAATAGCTTTTATATGGCGGGCCGCATGGCTATGAACAGGGTCATAGTCAAGTAGAAATTGTTTGAATTGAAAGAAGATAACAAATTTACATGGCAAGCTGCACAAAGTGAGACTGGGAACTTAAGTAGCAGTCAAGTTCATAAACATTCAGCTTGTCCATTAATGTAAACATTTCAAACTTATCCTTAGCTTGTTCCATGCAACAGTTATCCTAAATCAAACTCTTAAAAGAATTTCGACCACTAATTGTTGTTATTGTTATACTAAGTTTCTGGATTTGCACATCTGCATGTGTGCTTTATGATAGGTTACCATTCCTCATTTGTCCTTTATATCATGCAAAATGCAACCCGTTGGGCTGGAACACAAAGATTTTTGGTTACATATAACTATTGGTTAAAGTAATTTTTCTTATTGTCTGCTCATTAAAAAGTAGCCTACTTAAAAAATTAGAAGATAACTTAATATACCTGAAAATCATTGGAATGAAGATGATGTGCAAACCCAAAATCTGACAATGGCACAAATGGAAACAATTTTATACTGCCTTATTCTGACAGATCCATGACAAGGGAGGAATCTCAGTGATATCATCTGTTAACTCAACATTTTTCATTTATATGTGTACACATGTAAGAGATACACACGGATTTGCTCTAAACAGTTCACATTTTGTCATAGAAAGGGTTACTTTCCCCTCTGAAACGGTAGCATTATAAGGCTGTTTTTAGCCATAAATTATTCTTAGCAGAGTTCTTTAAAACTGAATAAAGGCAATTACAGACATTTATGTTATCTATTAACACAATATTCCTAATTCTTCTAAAGTTTAAACTATTTTTATGAAACTCATTGATTATATTATTCTAATGCAGAAATACATGTAAATGCCATCTCCACTGCTTTTCCATTCCACAGCACTTAGAGCATTTTAAAGCTGAAATTAGCAATGCAAATAATTTAGAAGGGCTTTTAACTTTTTCAAGATTTATGGTATTTAATTTTTCCAAATGTGATATAGTGCAACCATATTAGTCAAGAATAAGTTTACAACTAAAAAAGTAGGCATAAAGCAAATTTAACTTTGTTTTGCAATCTTTAGGGTTTAGGATAATCGTTAAAGGTATAATACACTTCCACTAAACTGAGATCCACTCATGGTGGCCTTTTTCCCTCACGACTTCTCCAACTACGTAGGGGAAAAATGGGCCTGTATAGAAAAAGATTTGATCATTCTTACCTTACTTGGCCTGCATCCTTCCTATTGGGTAAGTCTTTGTCAAGGAAAATATAAGCCTACATTTTTCATTTGCAGGTACATTTTCACCTACATATAGTATGTGATTGTGTAGGGGGTCAGCTAGCGAAGGGATTAAAGGAAGCACATTCTAGAGATATGAAATAGCAGGTCAATATAGGATACAGTAAAAGAGCCAGAGGTACTTAAGTAAAAGACAACCTGTATGACCGCTATTGACCTGAAGATTATTAAAGGGATTAATATTATTATTATGAATAAGTATTTAGGTAATTAATTATGGGACGTTTTCTATGTTCTAATACACACAGATCCCTGAGTTCATGCACGTGTGCTTTTCATTAAATCTAAAATTTAATCTTATAATAGCATTGATTGAGCTCCTGTTGTGCAAATATAAATGTACCTTAAATGGAGAAGGTCAGTCTGGCATGGTGGGTTTTTTCTAATAATTTGCAAGCAAACCTTCCTATATAAAAGCCACTTATGATGTTGAGTTTCCATGATTAAAAGAAATGAAATCCAATGAATGAAAAGGGTGTGGGCTGTTGACAGTTAGATTGTGGATGAAGGAGCTTGATGGTGCTGGAAGTCCTGCAAGGTGGGTAACGACGGTGGGCTTTATTTCACTTGCTGCAACATCTAATGCACACTTTAAAAAGGCCATGTTGGTCACATCCCTGGCTTCCTAAAAACAAAGACTTTCTAACATACAAAAAACTTGCCTAAAAATTCAAAGGTTGATGGCTGGCCTAACCCCCCTCCACGCTACAACTCCTGATTATTGGATATTGAGGACTTCTAAAAAATACTAAAAAAATACTATAAAAATACTAAAAAATACTAAAAAGATGAAATATTTTTTTTGTCAAGTAAAAATGATTGGTCCATACAAGTAAATCTAAAGCCAAAACATTCATTTGGGACCATTTGCAGAGGATAATTAAAGTTTTAGATCAACTGTTTAAAACACTATTTTGGTCTTTTGACCCAATGAAGTGGGTATTCAGTACTGATGGGCCAATGAACTTAGTTTAGGTCCTTTGAGATCAATTATTTTAAAGAATGTTAGACTAATTGAACAAAGCAAATCCAGCACATTTTTTTATTCAAGTTTTTAACCTATTGAAGCATTTACCTAAATCTTTATCTAACCTTGTCAGTATTAACTGACTTGGTAATATTAAAGTCTACAATGGGCTGTATTCCCATTGGCTGGTGGTTGTCAGAGGTTGAACATGTCATTGGATGGGAAATATTATCCCTCCAACTGTTTTGAAGTTTAATAGGGCCATATTATGCAACAATGGAACTGGAAATTCCAAAAGTGGAAAATGAAAATGAAGGAAGTTCGATCAAGCTCTAATTCTGCAGACACTGCAAGGGACATTTTTTTCATTTGTAAATATACTTTTTTAAAGCCCCATTATAAATTGAGAAATAAAAGAAAAAAAGGCAAAAAAAAGACAAAAACCCATCTACTCACTGATCCAGTGTCGGCCTGGTTCTAATTAGTGTCATTCAACCCATAATGATCCCAGGGAGTAAAAGCCCAGTTCTTGCTCTGAGATCACAGGAAATTGCTGCAAAGTGACAACACATCATTACGTGGCACCTTTCTTTACAGCACTGAGGATCTTTGAAGGACTTTTATCAGAAGGTAAATTAAAAAAGTATGTTTTTTAATTTTTTTAAATTTGGTGTAAGGGGCTCCATGAGTAAATGATAAAATAGGGGTTGCAGTGGGGCTGGAGTTTTGCCTATTTGTACTATTTTCAGCCACTTTCCTCAAGCTTTCAATTGCAAAATCATCGCAACTTACCTTCAACTGTTTATATCTATATACGGTACATGTATGGCGATTTTGTATATAAATTCTATAAAACCTTTCTAAACCTATTTTTACATTATTCACTCTTAATTACATACAGAAATAAAAACAGAGGCAAATAGATGTTCAGAAACCTTGCTGACTCTCACATTTGTTTTCATATTTGAAATGTACGTACATTTTTTTCCTAGTCCTTCTGTGGAGGATTTATAATGTCCCTCCCACAATCTGCTGCTGGTTTGGGTTTCCAATGTGCAATTCCTTTCCAGGTTCACCCTTAACAAGCCAGAAAACAAGAGAACAAAGATGAGACCCAGAAGGTTGAAACAGATGCCACTGAGTGGGCTGTCTGTCTTTATTCCTCTGATCCAGGCTGTGCTTCACATGTAGAATTTTAAATTGAGTGTAATTTCCTTGGATGACTGAAGAATTAGGAAAAAAACTTCAGCAACTTAAAGTAAACCTATCACTAATAATGTTTCTCCAATTTGGTTCATGGCAAAAATTCAGATTTGGAGTATTGAATCCAAGCCAAAGTTTAACAAGCCAACTGTTTGGTTTGCAAAGTGAATAACAACCATGAGCCAAAGCCACTGCCCACTGTGTACAATACCAATGGGCTCGCATTGCTTTTTTGGGGTTTTAGTGGAACCAGATACTCATATTTATTATATATTAAATATTTGCATAAAGAAATCCTTGACATATTAAAGCATACACTAACAGAGTATGCACAGAAAACCTTTTTTTAGTTTTGGATAGAATAGAAGGATTAGAAGTCCTGTCAGGGACCAAAGTGTAAGTGGAAATATTCCAATAAGTAAACTTATTAAAGTCACAATTGTCTAAGAGCATTTCCTTATTTTTGGGGGAAATTTCCTTTAACTTCCCAATGCACAAGCAATTAAAGGATATTTAACAAGGGATTTCTCAATAGGTTACCAAAAGCCAAATGCATTTTGTGAGTGTACAATTTGCCAGGGAACTGAGTAGGACAGAGTGTCATGTTAACCTAATCTGGATGGTTCAGGACTTCAGGGGCAATGAGCATTTGGTGACAGGCTGTGCCAGGTAATAACACCAAAACATTTGTGCACTGAGTCCCACTTTTAGTAAAATCCTATGCAAACAAATTAAGGTAATATCAACTCTATCAAAAATATTGCACGAATGGATTCACCACACATAAGGTGCAGCAAAGCTTAGATCATTCAAAGCTTACTTATATGATTTGTCAGAGCAAAGGAGGAGTGTGATATACAATCCTCCCAGCAAACATCTCCAGCAGAAACCCCTATACCAAAAATAACCCTCCAACCAGGAACCCTCCCAACA
>NC_092866.1:15071183-15098583 GCF_032062135.1 Pyxicephalus adspersus | reverse complement strand
AACCCTCCAACCAGGAACCCTCCCAACAATAACCCTCCAACCAGGAACCCTCCCAACAATAACCCCCACAACAATAACCCTCCAACCAGGAACACCCACAACAACAACCCTCCAACCAGGAACCCTTGCAATATTAACCCCCAAAACAATACCCTCAAACCAGGAACCCTCTCAACAATAACCTCCACAACAATAACGCTCTAACCAGGTACCCTCCCAACAATAACCCACACACAGCAATAACCCCCCAAGCTCTCAGCAATAACACCCCCACTGAAACTACCTCCCAACAAAACTGCATAGCAATAAGCTCCACAATAATAACACCCTACAGAAAACGCAGCATCAAGCCACATTGCAAAACTCCCTGAATGCAATAACCCTTTAGAAAAACTCTTAAAAAATAACTGCTCGACAATAAACACTATTCACAAGCAAAGAGCCCAAATCCACAAGCAAAGAGCCCCAAAGCAAAAACATATCAATAATCCTCCCCAGAATTAACCTACAGGAAAACCCTCATAGCAATATGCCCCACAGTGATAGCAATAATAGCAATAACCCCCTGCAATAACTATAAAAATAGAAAACTCTTTTCTGCACTTCTCTTTGTTCTCTATTCTTATGTTCTCGAGCTTCACTCCTTAAGGGTTTTCCAAGCTGCCCCTTTTTGAGTAAGATCCTTTCCTCGACAGGGCAGATCTTAAAAACAGCTAAAGTGGTCATAAGTCCCTTTCCTCCTCCAGTGCAGATGCCTGAAAAGTGGGCCTAGGAAAATCACCTCACTCTCCTTGTTAGTTAAAGAGAAAAACTCTGAAAAAAGGCAAGGGGAAAGAACCGATTAACCATATCATACAATATTCTGTACTGTGTCTTTCCATCAAGGCAGCAATTCTGGTAGCAGCAAGACTTTGATTCTTTATGTCAAAACTGCCAGCAAAAAAAAAATGTGAGCAGCCCAGTAGTTAAATCACCAAATCTCACTCCAAATTTTCCAAGATACAATTCTGTTCATAAGAGCCCTGAAGAAGGCAGTGCTTTTTTTTTTACCACCAAAACGTGTTGGCCTTCCTGTTCTTTCTTATCATCAATAGAAATTGCCATAATTATGTAAATAATTGCCTATGACTTTAAAGCTTTTCAAAGAGTTGTCCATTACAACACACAGTTACACACTGAGTGTGTCTAATATTTTGCTTATTTGGCTTGACATGACCTACATGTGGCTTCGGCCCGGGCATATCATGCAATACAATGTGCTCATTGCTATCCCTGGTGTGACTGCCAGAATTTGGGATCTGAATGGAACACTACCTGAAGAAACAGTGAAACTGCCAATGGTTCTGAATCCAATGTTGGTTTAACATAAAAAAGCAATACTTTAACATTTTCAATAAAAGATTTATATACCTAAAATTGCTCTGCATCGTAACAAAACCAACATCCCTAGAGTATGACCTCTATTGCAAGGAATCAGTCAGCATAATAGAAGTTACTTATTTTAAATGTGGAAAAAATTACAATGTATCAGGATAGTAAAAAAAAAGGAAACATCTAGTCTGTCACATTACTGTCACCGGTATTACAGTTCTGCAGTAATAAATGTACATTCAATTTGTATGCTTCTAGCAATTTTGCTGATTTAATGTGATAAAAGTAGAGAATTAATCTTGCAAGTTAAAGAACTGACAACTGATTGGACTTGCTTCTAGCAATGCTGGCTTAGTACCCTTAAAGTAGAAATCTGATATAACTGAATCTTGATATATTACACCTACATTTTTAAAGATCTTTGTACAATCCGTGTATACAAGACATTTTATCAAATTATGTTTTTTTACTAGACATCCTGAATAAATCATTGTAATACCTACAAGTCTCTGCCATTATGGTCCTAGCTAGTTTCAAAGAACTAAACTGACACCACATTTTGCTTATTAAAGGGGAACTACAGGAAGCAAACAGCATTTCTTTAATACATGTATCAAGTGACAAATTATTATATCAACTTTTGCCTTTCTGTTTTTGGAGGAAGATATTCATCATTAGAATGACATGAAGCTTCTTCCTAATTGCAGTATAGTGATCACGGGGCTAGCACATTTATCCAAAATGGTTTCACCTAAAAGGTGTTGTCAGTACTTGGCCATTTATACATTTTTGTATTGGCATTCACCAATGGACACGGGTCCCCAACAGCCGCTCTCTTCTGGTCTTTGCCATCACGGTGTTCTTACGCATGCCCTCTACAGTCTTCATCAGTGCTACATTACCTGTCAGTCTCAGTGGGGCATACACCAGCAAAGTAGGTTTTCCTCTTCTTGACTTTTGCAGCCTTGCTGGTACAGGAGGTCTTCAAACAAGTAGCTGTCTCGAACTTGCTTCTGCTGCTATGTTTCAGCATTGAGAAAATAAGTGTTGACTCATTTCATCTGGTGATAGAGCACTCAAATTGCAATCTATACCCATCTTGTCAGTGATAGTCAGGCTCAGCCAAATACTCACTGCCCATGATAGTTTCTGTCCTGCTGTGAATACAGTACCAATTTCTGACCTTTGCTTTGCCCAACCCTCTGATTGTTTGCTGCTTGGACCAACCTAAGCCAATACTCTGACCTTGAGCTTTCTCTACCCTTTGGATACCTTGTCAGACTTTTCACTTTTTCATGTATGACCATAGCTCTGACCTCTGATCTACTTTTGTTGAACAGTTTGGACTGCTGGTATAGCACTCACTGTTCTTAACTGGACCTGCCAGTCCTCATGGGCTTTCAAGTCACTTGCCAATCTTTGGCTGTTCAGAGGCAACTCCTTGCAAATTCAAAATCTTTGTGGCAACCGTCTGCTGGGATGGTGCAACTAGCTTCCCAAGGCTGAACAGGGGCTTGTCTATAGGTGAATACTACAGAGATAGATTGGGTAGTTATGTCTTGTGAACCACTGGCTTTTGACCCAAGTCAAAGATGGATACATTCAGGAATAAACACTTTTCTTCATAATAAGTGCTATTAATTGCAGATCTGATGGCAAATTAGGGCTAACTGTATTTTTTAAATTGATTTTTGTTTATGAGCTACTCAAATCCCTTTTTGATATCCCATTCATCAACTTATTTTTCAAGATTTATGAGAACACAAATGTCTTTGAACACTTACACATCCACTGGATGAACCATCTGTTGACCCTTTAGGCTTGCGAAAGGTGCTTTAGTAAAATTCACTTTTGATGTGGACTGCTGCTATGAAGTTCCTACTGAATAAATAAGATGATTAAAAATTAATGCTGGGAACTGAACATGGCAATCTCCCAGTACCTTCCAGTCCTGTTATTCGAAATTAATCTCAAGAAATGGAGGATCTTAATAAAATGAAGGAAGTGGTGTAGAACAAAGAAAGAAGACTAACTTGGGGTATTTTTCTTACACTTTTAATTAACAAAAGAATGAAAGAAGAGCTTATTTTAAATAAAAAATAAGTACCTAATATTTAGGGGATAAGGGTCACAGTTTTGGTTTTTTAACTCAATGAAAAAAAAAAACAAAGACAAGGTACCAGCAGGATGTAGAAGCAAACCACAGAACTGCTACAGGCAAATCATCAGTGAAGCAGATTTTTGTTTTATTAGTATTTGCTTATTACTAGTCATAAACCAAGTCCCTGTAGGCAGGTAATTAAAAGCAATTGTGTAAATCTCAATTCAGCGATGCTTCCTAATTCAGGCTGGTCATACACAGCTTGTTTTTCGGAGTGCTTTAATGAAAACACAAGAATTTTTTTGTGTTATTCCAAGAATATTTAACAGATATTATTTATTAAATAACTACAAGTGAATAAAATATAGAAACATATTTTGCAGTTTGTGGGAATTAGCTGGACAAATGGTTGGCAACTAGCACGACTGGATGCCAAATCAGGGTTTTATTGCAAAAAAAAACAAAAAATTGTCCCAACAGGAAGGCTTAACTTCAGCCAGGTAAAGATCAAGGACATAAATACTTATCTTCAGCTGTCCTTTGTGCTATAACAGTCCATTTCCAACAAAAAGGCAGAAAATGAAATAGGTCACCTTGTCTGTAGAGTCTTTCTCTCTCTATTAACTAAGGGCTATATCCATGTGCATCAGTAGTATGTGCACATGTACGTGGTTGCAACCTCCAAGGAGTCACTGACCAAAAAAGATACCCCCCAATAGAGTAACAGTGAAGAACAAGGAATAGTAGGCCAGTATTAGGGAAGGATTATGTTTAAGGAGACCACAGGCAATACTGATAACACGTCATTTGCCCTCTGTCTGACATTTTTGGAAATAGCTTCCAAAGTTCAGTTTCTCTTTCAATAAAGAAATCTGGAAGTGAAAGCCAATGGTTTGAACCACTCTAGAGTCACCAGTCAAGATGGATACCTTTATAGAGAGAAGCAGTGCATAACAAGACATGTTAAGTTAGTATTAGGGAAACATCATATCAAACATCAACCGAATCAACAGAGATTGCTCTGCACAACATTTCAATCTCTTCCCATAGAGCAACTTTCATAACTGGTATTCTACAGTATGCTGGTATATGGTATATTAGGTATATATATATATATATAGGTACATTTGCCCCAGATACAGATTATACGCAAAGTATTTTCCTGTTTAGTCAGACAGTTTTCCTTCTGACCTGAAGGTGGGGGTTAAAGTACCAGGCTAAATGACAATGAGCTTCTTGGCCAGGTGGGGGAGCTAAAGAGGCCTGGGTATGATCAGGTGTAACTGTCTCAGCTGAAATGCATCCTGGAAATTAGGCTGGGGATATAAACTCCCAGCCTGCTCTTTCCTGTGGTTTTGTCTTGGCTGGTGAGCTGGGAGGAGGTACAAGGTGAACTGTGAGTAAAGACACAGACTTTGTTGGAAAAGATATATAGTTAGGGCCTTGAAGTCCTGCACAGCACTAGGTTGGGCTGGATTGTTAGTTAAGGGAACTAACAGTGAATTAGTGGGCAAGGCTTTATTTTGCCTGTTTTTAGCCCTGATTCATCAATGAAATGCATGTATGATTGCGCTGGTCAGCAAGCTCTATTACTGTGAGTCGGGCCTGAGTTCTAGTGAACTTGCCTGGTGTTTTTTTGCCAATATGAGCAAAGATCTCGAATACCCCAATTAAGGTGATTAATTTTCAGCTGTGCGATTCAGGAGATTTTAACCTCAATGATGAGGTGATAGCAATTGATTAGCGCACACCTGCGCCCTGTTCTGTGCGCATCTCCAGTCCATTTTACAGGTCAGTTTGAATCTTAATGCTTGATGTTTTTTTTGTGTAAGTGGCACTTTCAAATATGTCATCACACAATAGTATGAGTGTAAAAAAATGTGAACAAACATTTGTGACCTGATAAAACTTTTATTCTAGTTTGACTTTAGAGAAATCAAATATTTTAGTAAAGGATTATAGGAAAACATGTTTAGTACATGTATTGAGGAACATTTAGTGATTTCACTTGTGTTAAATGTATTTTGACATACACAATGTATACAAATACATATCCATTTTCATTAGTATTATTTTAACTGGTGTGTGTGTAGTTTGCTTGGATGGTATGCATTGGTGTGATTATTTTTGTAATCCTCATGATTGTTAGCTTCATCTGTTGCTGCAATGTTTTTGTGCCTGGTTTGTAATGCCAGTTTCTGTTTAGCAATTCTTCAGCAATGTGTTATTTTTTCCACAAGTATTGAGTACAAATGTCTGCATGGTTTCCACACCAAACTCCTACTTGACAACCTTTGTTGCCTTTGTCCCATTGTCACATATTGGTATTTGAATGTGATACACAGTTGCTACTTGGAAGTACTCTGATATTAAAACAAGTATTAATTTAGACATTGCTTATTCTCAAGATAATCCTGGAAGATCCTGAAGAGAAGGCAGGGTCTAGTGCATTTTTTTGGAAGAATCGTTGTGGTATAGTGGTGAACCGCAGGCAGCCGTCCAAAAAATCAGTATTTTACAGTATGCCTCAACCTTAAGGTTTCCCACATGTTGAAATCAAAGGGTGTTAAGTCAGGGGAACGTAGAGGAAATTTACAGCACCTCTTTGTCCTATTTAACATCCTGGCAGAATGCCATTGAGTTAGGCTCCCACATCATGGTGGTGGTGTGATCGTCTTCTTGCTGAAAGTAAAATTCCTTATCCACACAAAGCACAGTAATGGCCAGTAAAATGAATGCTGCCAAAACTGAATTCAGATTTTAAAAAGGGTTAGGTAATCACTATTGAAATTTGTAAACATTTTTGGCACTCTGTACATGGCAAACCAGTACCACGTATATCCATTGGACATCAGTGTGCGATCAGCTAGGTAGGTTCAGGGATCCCGATTGTTGTGGGTGGGTATATCATTACTATGTAAGCATACTGTAAAGATTCACGCCAGTTCTTGCTCTTTAGTCTTTGCCTACTTTAGTCAGTTCTTCATGTTATTTCTGATCAATTAAAATGCAGACATACAGAAATCCTGCAGATGTTTTAATAGGTTGTAAAAAAGGTATAGTCATGGAGATAAACTCTTCAGTATCTCATCAGTATAATTTTTTTTAAAATATTGTTCTAATATTTTTGTTTAATACTTTTTTCATTTTTTTGTAAAACTTTATTTATGGCTCTCCATTCAAACATGGCCATTTTCCAAGCTGTCAAGTGATGAATGGTCTCTGGGGCCAGGTTGTCATGAAAGGTAGGATCAAACCAATAGAAAAAAAAAATACAATAAGCCTGTGTAACAAGCTGGCTCATCCAAGTAGCGATAAAAGCTGGGGCATCATCTCCAAAAGATAGCTGACAGACTTCATTTGTCTCCATGCAGCCTTTGCCCTAATGTCACATGTCATGGCTTCCCATCATTCCGCTTTCTGTTCCTCAGCCACTCCTCCAGGTGCTGCCTAGGGAGTGTGCAAAACAGAGCGGCGAAAATGCCAGGAGATTTTTTTTTTCCAAATGAATTTGACTTCTATGAGACTCTGTAAGTCAGGAACCCAAGAAGGCATCAATTCTATTCCTCCTGCCAAGCAGCTGTCACTTTGTTACAAAGTTGAATTTGTCACAGGGAAGGAAAAAAAAATCACCACAGTCTGTTTAAATAACTTACAGAGCAGAATCTTTTTCCCCGTTGCTTTTGCTGCAGCCAGCAAATGTATCAATCATTTTGTTCTGTGGAATAACTATTTATTATCCATGAGGGAGGCCTTGCGATTCAATCTGAACCGCGTTTGCAATGTCTCATCACAAACCCAACTATGCCATCAGTCTTTATCAATGAAATAATTCTCCCCCCTGTCATCAGACCTTATTAATAACACTATTTATTACGCCGGTAATTAATTATGACATGTAATCTGCTATTGGCATGACGGATAAATAGATGATGAATTGCCAACTTTATTGGACGTGTAATAGCTATTTAGGAGTGCAGTGTTCTCCTGATCAGGCTGGGCTGAATAAATGATAAAAAGTTATCACTGTGGATATTTGAGGAGTCTGAAAAATCATTTACAGCAGCTTTTGTTTTAGATGACTCACGGCACCAAAAGCACCTTAAAAGTTCTGCAGAAAATGGAATGTAAATGCTAAGAGCAGCAGACCATGAATGACCCCCAGATCTTTGCAAAAGATAATTTTGTGGATATTATGTGACAGTCACATTCTATTATGTTCATATCACAACAAAATACATGGAACATAGACCGCTAGCATGTGAAAAACACAAAAAAATTGTAAATGATTTTATTTTGGATAAAATGGCAGCAAGTTGTTAATAAAGAGGTTGTTTTGTAAGGAAATTACATGGGTCAATAGCTAAAAAATTAAATCAAATTCTAATTATTAGATCTGTGTTTTCTAACCAGGGTTCTTAAACCCCAGAGGTTGCTATGGGTTCCTTGAGCAATTAGAAAAGATTTGTGCCTCTCGGGTCAGTTGAACAGGTTTTAATGATCTTTTTGGCTGTAAGAGTGGCAGTCTTCCAAATGGACAGCACTATAAGGGGCGTTCTTACTAACAACCACCCACTAATGTACTGTGAGCTGTGGATATAGTAACTAAAGGAGGGGGGTTACCTGAAAATGATTTCAAGGGGTTCCCTCATGTTAAAACACAGTATTAGAGAATGCTACTGTAAGGGGTAAATTCCCTCAGTAAATATGGCTTGATTTGAAAGACAAGTTTAACAAAGATGGCGGATTGAAGTGTACTAAAGGTTGGACAGCATGTTGGCCATCTCTAGCACACCCTATTTTCCACACTCAAGTCCCAGGTTTAAATTCTGTGTAGTGTGGGATCCCTTCCCATCCCTTATATAGGTTAGTTGGTTTCCCTCCAGAGTATGTTGGAGACATATAAGACCCCACCAAGACAATTGAACTGGGCAAAACCAATCTTAGTGACATTCCATTAATTTTTATTAGGAAAACAAAGATGTAAGGGTATAAAAACCCTAGCATCGAATGTCCCTGCTTTGGTAAATATACTGTTTAAAGCATTTTGTTATAGATGGTTAAGCAGAATTAAACACAGGGAATACTTACCAGTCCCCTTTCCGATGCAGGTGCTGGATATTCTTTCTTCTCTTCCGCATTCTGATCTTCAGTCATCCTAATTGGTCAGGCTGGGATAATATGCACACAGGGGTGCAGGTGTTCATGAAAACTCAACACCCGCTTTGTGAAGCTTGGCAACCAACCAATTTTGGCAGATGGGTGGTAAGGCAGGTGAGATTGCCTATTGCCCATCCCTTTCTGCAATAAAGCCCTGCTTAATCCCAAATTTTTAAAGTGAAACAATTAAAGGGCAAAAACAAATAACAAACCTCTTGCTGCTAGAAATCCAGAGCCATCCTGATACGTATGTTTGTTTCCACACGTACGGTTATCGCCTCTGTCCTTAACTAAATACCACCTCCTAATGGTATGTAGATAGGGGGAGAGGTTTCTATGCACAATAATGTTTTCTTGGTCATTATAAAACCTTAAGGCGCTGGGAAGCATTGAGTTCTGGAATAAATGTCTTGCACTTTGTACTGTAATAGTGAACCTAGACTTTATGGATTCCATTTTTATTACTGAGCACTTGAAGGACCTGGTATTGGAGCTTTTTTTTCTCTTTTCTGTTCTGTCTACCTTTTATACTTCGCCTCACCTTTTCTCTATTTTTTCTGCCTGCTTCATTGATTACCATGATTTCTTCTCTTTAAATGTGCTGCACCTTACAATAGCTCATGTGCACAATCACATAGTCAGCTTTGATTTGAGCAATTTTCAACTGAAGGGAAATTCCATATCAGCATTTTGAAGCCATGTCATACAATCATTTCCTTTTATTTTCTGAATTTGCTTAATTGTAGCCAGAAAACATATTGAAATATGAAAGTGAACATTTTCCCTTAGTGGGCATAAAGCTGAATGGCATTCATTGATTAAAGTGGACATAGGTAAGAACTGAGGCGGACATAATAAGGTTTATTAACCAAAGAAATTATCATTTGCAAGGCATATTTTACTTATCTTGGTGAATGTAGTCTTTACGTAGTACCCAATCAAGGAAATGTTTTGGCTAATTGGAAAAAAACACTATTTTTGCTTGCACATGGCTAGATGGTTGACAACAATAGAGTTTTTTTGCCATTTACAAAGTAAAAATTCCCTGGCAAGGTGACAATTCACAGTCTGTACCTCATCAGTAAACCGACTCCAACATTTTTGACTGTTATAAGAAACTCCAATTTAGATTTAGAGCTTTTCTGACCTCAGATCAGAACTCAGAGGGCCTGAATAATTAAAGTACTCCAAGACCGGAAAAGATGGAATAACATTGGAGAAACTTGGTGATCCATAGAGAACATTGAATGTATCTGACCTGGTGTTGAAAACACTTGCCAACTAACGGCAAAAGCTTTTAAAGAAATCCATTTTGCTCTATCCAATCCAGATTTGCTCTATCATCCAGGTTCTCCCATGATAGTCTATCTTTTCCAGTCTTGGAGAACTTTAATAAAACAGCCCCAGAATTTTTAGCAATCTATGTTCTGATCCAACATATAACATATGTATAGTATGACTCAACCAATCCAGCCACCAGGAGATGACTGCTGTCTATGTCCGGCAACTGGATTGGTGGAGCCCTACTTTAACTGTTATTAATAAATAAAGAATAGGCGATTAAAAAATACAAATTTCAATCTGTATCCAAAATATTTCTGTTTACATCTTATTGGTTGTAGTAGTAATATTAGTAGGGATATTATTATATTGGGAAATTCAGCAACTTATAACATCCAATAGGACATCAGTTATCCAATCCAATAGAACAGGGGTTTAAAACTCAAATACACAATGGGCCAAAATTAAAAACTTAGACAAAGCTGCGGGCCAAACTTGAAACTGAAATAGCGCCGCTACTACAATTCCCTGCGTCTATAAAACAGTCCAATGCCGGGCCACTCGTAGGCAGAGAGGCTGCTGGTCTATAGTCTAGAGTGATGCCGATACTACAATTCCTGGCATTACTTGCATCTATAAAACAGTCCAACACGGGTCCACGTATAGGCAGGGAGATGAATGATGCTGGTAATTGTAGTAGCGGCACTATTTGGAAGTCACCCACTTTGTACATTGTGATGGTCTAGTTGAATATACTACTATCTAAAACATACTATACATCAAAAACAAAATTAAAAATTGCTAAAAAATATATTCTTCATAGTTCTCCCTTAACATACTTTTTTGAAACAAATTGCATATAGAGAAGAGCAAATGTACCTCTACCACCGCACATCCTACTTCTAAATATATTTTTCCCACTGTAAAGTTGTTTTAGTGTTTAGTGTTATGATTTTGTGTTTCAGGTTTGCACCGGGTGACTAATTACACAAAGAAAATAACCAATGACTTTGAAAATGACTTCAGAATTCTTTTCAGTGGTGTTTAATCAGGCATATTAGCATACCTGGTTAAGACCGGCTTACTCTATTTGGTGTTCATGCAATTGCATATAATTTGTGCATTATTTCAAAGAGAAGAAAGTATAACAATGAGCAAATGTTATATTTTTGACCTTATTTGTTACAAGTTTTACATTTTTCCCAACTTTGACAAA
The DNA here is from genome assembly GCF_032062135.1 of Pyxicephalus adspersus. Lineage (NCBI taxonomy): Eukaryota > Metazoa > Chordata > Amphibia > Anura > Pyxicephalidae > Pyxicephalus > Pyxicephalus adspersus. Next base: position 15,087,454 of record NC_092866.1, on the reverse strand, counting down.
CCGTTTTACAACAACAAATTACAGTTTACTCATACTATAATTTTATTAATGCATTCAATAACATCAATGGAGCTTTTTAAATGGAATGCATAGTAGTTATGTACATAGTTTACAAGGCTGTAAAAGTCCGGAAGACAGACAGACAGACAGACAGACATTGGAGAAGACGGACAGACAGACATTGGAGAAGACGGACAGACAGACATTGGAGAAGACGGACAGACAGACCGGACAGACATTGGAGAACCTAGGTGATCCATAGAAAACTTAGAATGGATCTGACCCGGTATTGAAAACATTTGCCAACTAACAGCAAGAAATCTATTCCAGATTTGCTGAATCATCCAGGTTCCCCCATGATAGTCTATATTCTCCAGTCTTGGAGAGCTATCTTCAAGCTCATTTCAGGAATGTTAAACAAAAAAAACATCTTTTCATGCAGGCAATTATTCTTTTGAATGAGTTCAGCAACAACAGCTTATGTCCACTTTGTTTCACTTATGAATGGTTTGTAATTTTAATAAATCAAATGTGACTTGTGAAATGTATTAAAAAACTCAACAGGGTGCAATTCTTTGCTTTTCCTGGGGAAATATAAATTAACCCTATAAAAGCCAGCAGTGGAAAATATTTGCGTAAGTGAGTTAGACCAATTGTTTGGATTTTGTAAAGTCCTTCATATGTAATGAAAAAGATTGGTTATAAAGAAAACACATTTATAGATTTAAATTCATATAAATCCATCCTTTTATGTTCTCTTGTTTGCTTTTTGTCTGATAAAATGCACACATTGTTGCTTTTAACAGACAACATATGTTTGTATCTCATCTGTCAGCATTACAAAAAGGTTAAAGGACAGTTCCTGAAGGATCCACAAAGAGCCTTCATTTGTCAGTGTGTCGGCCCGAAGAGCGCATCATTAAATGACTTGTGTATTAGTTGCATTACTGCCCCTTCTGGAGGCTTCTGAACAATTACTCCCACTATTGATTTTAGCTCACTCCCCATTGAGAGTCATGACATAGATTTGAGAGATTAGTAACAGAGTAAGGAGATGGCGAGAGCTCTGCTTTAGATTAGCCACTCACAAAGCAGCGAGGTAGACCGATTATTTTATAGAGATTGACAGGACACTCTTACACAGATGTGAGGCTTCTATGTGAAAATGCTGATGGATCCATGGAGGCTCTTTTTCACATAATTGATGATTGATTTTAGGTACATGCTTTCTCTCTCTCATTATTTTCTACTTTTGTTTCAAGTTGCTTGTTCAAAGACATCTCAATGACTCACATGATGAAATTAATATTTACATACAGGGCTTAGCGTGTTATCTATCTTGCAGTATTGGTTTTCAGCACTGTAGCTCATGCCATAGGGCTTGTGGAACCAGGAACAAGTAAGAAGTGTCAGAACCCTTTTGTGAAAAAAGGGGCCCACAAAGCTTTAAAAAAAAACAAAAGAAGATTTTATTAAACAAGATATATTTAATGTTGTCTTCAAGGTCACACAAATAACCCCCTCCAGCCACTGTCATACACATTGTTCTCTCTTTTTTTAATTTATACGATGTTCCTAGGGCATTTGGTGGCCTTTATATGTCATTTAGATTCATTTGCCTGCTGTAGTTACTCTCCAGAGACCAGAACAAACCACATGAATTGAGTTCTCTTTTATAATTTGTTTCACCTATGAAAGTTTTGTAGTACAAATAAACTTAATGTGAGTTGTGAAATGTATTTAAAAGCTCAACAGGGTACAATTCTTTGCTTTTGTAGGGTATATAAATTAAAGCTGAAGTAAACCCAAAACAAAAAAATCACACTTACCTTCAATCCCGCAGATCAGTCTATTCGTCGGGAGGTTTTTTTCCATCGGGTCCCATGTCATCCTGATATCTGTCTTCAGCCTGACAGAGAGAGAGCGCCAGGCCCCACCATCTTCTTCTCTCTTCTTCTCTCTTCTTCTCTCTTCTTCTGGGTTCTTCTTCTTGCCTCACCTGATCTCACACTGCGGAGGTGCCAGAACGGGTGACGTAGATTGTGAAAACAATTGGAAATCTCACTGCACATGCATGAGATCAGCATTTGTTTTTCTATTGATGAAAGGGCTACTTCTGTGCATGCCTGAGCAGCCAAGAGCTTCCTGGGATGTGTGACGTGGGTATCCTGGGAGGCTCTGCACTCCCATCAATTCTTGATCACCTAGGCTAACAAGAATTAGAGGCGGTGCTGCTCCATTTTTTATTATTTATTATTATTAAAAAAAAAATATTTTTACTTTAAATAAAAGGATGTCTGCTTTTCATGTAAATTAAAAATTTGTAGTTCGCTTAAACCCTATAGGTAGGTTCGCTTAAACCCTATAAAAGCCCAAAGTAGAAAATATTTGCTAGGGGAGTTAGACTCATTGTTGGCAGAGTGGATTTTGTGAAGTTATTCATCTATAAGGAAAATGATTGGTTATAAAGAAGACTTACACATTTAAAAGCATATATATCCATTGTTTCATCTTCCCATATTTGCTCTTTTTTACATCTGTTCCAAGTTTTCTTCAAAGTCACATAAAATACCCCCTCCTGTTAGGAATGGCATACACTTTTTATATAACTTGTACCCCTTAATTCTTGAAAAAAATCCTAAATCAAGGGCATTAGCAAACGGACTAACGTGTTAATCAGTAACATTCCTAATGTACAGTATTCTACTAAAAACTTCTAATACAGGTGGACATAGCCGAAACCTGAACTATAGTGCTAAAAAACATCCATAACATTACACTACATGTTTTAAATTCATGAAACATTTCACTATATTTTATCCCTAATATACCAATATCTTTTATTCGAATATTTTCCTTAGCAGACCCATCTACAGGTAAATTACTTTTTCAAAGTATCTTAGCTTTTTCAGCTTCGCTTTAAGACATTGCCACTTTGCTGGACCAATAGTGCATGCCAAAGTTGTAGCTAAGTTTTCCATGTTGCACCAACAAACCACAGCCAACCAGTCGGGAGCACACAGGGTCTATGTGAATACTATCTTTTGCACAAGGGTGATTTAGCAAGTGGAAGGAAAATGAATAAGAACATGTAGCCCTTAGTCCTATTGTTATGGTGGTTTGAGTCAGTTTAAAAGGTGAATACACTAAAGCCCAGAACAAATGTGCAATTATTGTCACTGGTGTGGAGAGAGTTGGGGAAAGGACTAGTAAGAGGTATCCCGCTGAGTCCCTCTAAATGGGGAACCATAGCGGTCAATCATGTTGATCATTTTGTGATCTGGCAGGACAGATCATTCAATTATATGAGCTAAATAATGCTAGATTTTTGCCCTAGACCTATGCTACTCAACAAAGGTCCTGTGGAACCCTGAGGTTGCTCCGGAGGTCTCTAGGGGTTTCTTGAGCAATGAACAATATTAATCAGGTCAGTAAAACTAAACACCAACACCGCTTTTGGCTATCTGTAAAGCGGGCATTCTTCCCAATGACCAGAAATGTAAGAAGTATTCTTCCAACCATAATTTCCACTATGATGATCTGAAGGTGATTTAAAGGGTCACCTCATGTTAAAAAGGGGGATAAAGGTTGCCATAGACCACCAGTAACATTTGTGTTGGGTGACAAAAATCTAACATCCTGAATATTACTTAGAGGAAGTGTTAGGTACCATTGCACTCACAAGCCAACCACCGACCTACTATGTTTCAATGTATATACTGATTAAATTCCTCCTGTTTATTTCTTAGAAAGGCATAGAAAACTATAGGGAGTTGAGTAAGATGTCCACAAAACCTCACCAGGAACTGTTATAACTTTTAGACATAACCCCCATAGGTTTGTCAGACTTCCACATCCTGCAGTCAGGATCCGATCTTGGTTTACACAAATAGATTACCTTGTCTTTAGTATTACATATATTTTCACAGACCTATCAATGTTTATTAATCGCATAGTCCTTTATCCTCATCATATACTGCACAGGAATTCAGTATACACTGTCAGGAGTAGCTTCTATCCCAGCCATCATCCCTCATATTTGTGTCACCAGAAGTCAATATTGTATCTCATCAGTGTGATCCATTGAAGTATTATCGTCGTGTGACACCCAGAGCTAGTGTTGTTGGTAAAACAGATGAGTCAGGACGATCAATATTGTGATATGTAGGGCTGGATACATTGTGAACGGACAAGCTTGGCTGACATATTCTCTTTATAAGGTCACAGCAGATCAAAGTCTAGATTTTTTTTTCCTTTCAATGTGACAGCTTTCTAATTTGGTAATAATAATCCAACCAAGTGTTCATAATCACACTACTTTCTGATAATTCAGTTCTGCGGTGCAAAACGCATTCATGAAGGTGACCGCCAGAGCGTGACAGAGCAGAAGAGGGGGACAATCATTGCAAAATATTCCATTTGAATTAATATGTGTTTGATAAGTGTGAGGTGTATTAAAATCTATTCCAGTAAAAAGATGAAAACAGAGCATATATTAAAGAGGAATTCTGGCTTTTCATTTTGTTTCTAAACAATATACACTACAAATGTGAGAATTGCTGTGCTGTAATATAAATGCAAAAAGATATTAAAATATATACCAAACAATATAGTCATACACTCATGTCCAAAGTAGGAACAGCAAAGTTTGGTCATAGCAGCAAAACACTCATAGGGCAGTATCATTCTATTCATTTTCATCTTTTGCATTGTACAGAATGTGATTGGCTTCTAAACATGTCCCTTATTCTCTCTTGTGTAAGGGAAAAGTCTTTGTTAGGGTCTCCACAGACAGGTAGCAGGGAGAAAAAGTGGCACCTGGTCTTCACCGGGGCACCATGCAATGGGTGATGGGCCTGTAGCCTTTAAAGCCACCCGGATATTTGGTGCAAAGTGCCATCTATTTGTGGCCCTTGGAGTAACCCTATTCAAGGAAGAAAAATGGAGAGGCTTTGGTGTGGAGACAGGCAGGGTCCAGCTGGTCAGAGCTGGCAGGTGTAGTCCAAAGTCCAGGCATATGGTCAGGGCAGGCAAAGCATAAAGCAGGTCTGGTAAATAGTCGGAGCAAATTACCAATGATGTTAAAAAAATGCCAATAATGTAGCATGGTAGCTGGTGGAAAGTCACAGTACCAGCCACCATTACTGCTGAGGCTAAAATAGCTTCTGACCCTTTAAGGAGCTCCTCCCTGGGCATGGAGTACGGCTGTGCGTGGCTCCGTCACTACCTGATAGAGAACGGGTGATGAGCCTGACAGGTTGATGGGAAATACCTGGCACAGCATTTTGCAAGGTGGTTCAATATTTGCAATAACTTTTTTTTAACCAAATGGTGTTCAGAGTATGTATTAGGCAAATGTCTATGCCTTTTAAAGTTGAATACAAAATTAAACAAATGAAGTTAGAGGTCGAGAAAGATGTAAAAAAAAAAAATTATAAAATGTACTAAAAAATTATGCATATAAGGGACATTAAAAAAAAGTTTAAGATGAGTAGAGGGATTTAATAAAAAAACAAACCAACCCAATAGATTAGTGTGTCAACTATAATGAATTGGGTGCAATTTAACCTACTGGATTAGATACAGAGGAAGAAAATCAGTTATCCTATTTTAAGCAGATTGTTATTCAACTCCTATGTGGGATCTTACAGGACACTGAATAAATAGAAAAATCATTGCTTTGGCTCATTTATGTAGGTAAAGTTCAGCTTTAGGTATTAAGCTGTGTAAAAAAATAGACTTTTTCCATCAAAGGAGCAAAGAGATATAGGAAAACAGGGAAAATGGCTAAGAGCTCCACCTACTGGCTCAAAAAAAAACCCTCAAAAATGTATTGATGGGATTTCATATTTACTTAACTAATAACTATAATTACTAAACTGTATTTATAAAGCACCAACACACAGCGCTGTACCTTAAATAGGGGTTGCAACTGACGGACAGATACAAACAATGACGTAGGAGAAAGAGAGCAGCCTGCCCAAAAGAGCTTACAATCTAAGAATACCATGTACGTTTGACCATCATAAATAAAGTGTATACACAAACCACTACACAATTTTTTAGGGGTCTCTGCTATTCCCTGCTTCAATCACCAAAATGTGTTCAAAAGCTGAGTTTTTGAAAGTCAGGATCCACATACAGCTTGGAATTTTGCATATTCTTCCAGCTGACGGTACTTAAACAGTAAAACAAATCATATATATGTGTATTTAACTGCTTGCTTGAAGTTCAGCTTCAATTTTTCAGTACCAACATCTTGGCAATTTAATTTTAGAACCTACATTGAGAATTACCAATATTAATGCAAATGATCCAAGTCATACATTTACATAAAAGAAAGGCTGCAAAAACAACACTAATATGCAAAAAGAGAGTAATATAATAAATTACGCATGCATTTTTTATTAGCCTAAAGTAAATAAAGGACTCTATTTATAAACAAAAACAGCCCATTTTCAATATTACCCAAACTCCTGTCAACTCTAATCCTTTACAATATATCGTAATTAAGTTATGTTAACGAAGAACAACATAAGTTAGCGCCGGGTAATGCACAGATAATGCGTTTCATTGACATTATTCACAGAGTGGTAATTGTTGGGACATATGCATTGACCATAATTGCCTTGCTCAAATAGGTCACCGAGCTCGCATTTCAAAGAGGTAATAGAAAAATATAATATGCAAATGTTATTTTTTATAAATATAGATATCTCCCATTATCGAGGCAAATGGATGTTTTAAGATTAATTACCAAACAGGGCTTAGCAAAATTATGTTCTTTGCTTTGCTTTGTGGTGCAATCCTCTAAGACTCTTGTTCATTTTAATGGGATGCGAGGTATAATGATTTAGCTGCAGAATGTTTAATAATTCATGTACTTTGAATGTTAATGTGATTTGAAAAATAGATCAACATAATACACAATATGTATCAAAGCTTACTTTCAAGTCTGCTTTTCCTTTCAGGGATCTGCAATGTTCTTTTGGCTTTCTCTGTGATTAAAAAGGCTTGTGTACAAACAATGTAAGGGACATGTCAGAGCGAGTTGGAAGAGATTGCCTAAACAAAATCACCTTGTGTGATATGTTTTATGAACAATGAGCCTGGCTTAATTTTTTTTTTTACATTTTAGAAGAGTTGTGGTGGGTTAGAGATTTTGGAGGGAGAAGGGATTCAAAGTGTGTTTAGCACTATTCATTATCACACTATTTTTTATAGTGAGACATATCAGATATAGAAATTAGGTATTGTTAGTAAGGTTCAGCATGAGTGCCCATCAGATGCCAATCTCCCAATATAACTCCACACTCTTCAGTTATAGTAAACCCCTGCTCTGCCCCGGGAGGCTAGTTGTGCCATCCCAGTACGCGATTACCCCAAAACAGTGGAAAGTCAGACAGTCCTGGGTCAGTATCTACGTGATACACAGACATGGTGGGTCCAGCAGGCACAGGTCCAGGAAACAGAACCAAAGGTTGTAGACATGTTGTTAGTCTGCCAAGCAAGGCATCCAGTGGTTAGGGCAATGTCGAGTCGGGGCCACAAGCAAATTACAGCTTCATGAAATAGGCCGAGTCAGCAATAGATAATCTAGTAGATGGTTACACCAAGCCAAGTTAAATGCTACAGCAAGCAACTGGTGCCTGAAATGCTATAAAGGAGCAGTAGCCAATGGCGGGACAAGATCATAGGCAGGAACTAAAGCACTCATTGGCTGCAGCACATACTCTAAAATTCCTTTCAGCTGTGGACAGCCGCAGTGTATGTGCTGGGGATGCTGAGATAGGCATACGCATGGCTAAAGGGATACTGGTGATGCTGCAGAGCAGGAGACAGGCAGTTAGTTGCTTGATCACCTTTGTTGCTTAAAACAACACAGTTGGAGGTAATAAACAGGGCATGCTAGACTGGCTTACAAGTCAATAAAATAGTTGATAAAATTAAAGGAACACCTATGTCAAATTTACTGTTCTAATTTGTACTAAATGTGTTTAGTATAATTAATGCCAAGGCCACTAGAGTTCCTCCACACAACTCATAAAACCACATCTTTATAGACTCGGTATTAGGAATATAAACTTCTAATCTGAAAGGTCTCCAGATGCCTTTGCCCATAATGTGTGCTTATTTAGGGTAAATCACACTATACCAACTTACATCTTCGGTAGAGGGTCAGCAATTATGCCATGAAATATTCTTTTTAAAATTAATAATCTCAAAGCTAATTATATTCAGAACAAACAACATTCATATAGGAGACTTTGAAGGCATCAATCAACATCCATTTCATAAAATTAAAACATCTTTTATGCACAGATAACATTTAAACACACATGGTAAAAACAGATGTACATGATTGCGTTCATATAACTCAATTATACATGCTCTTAACGCGTTTCACAGAATTTAGTCTGTTTCTTCAGTAGACAAAAAAAGATCTATAAAGCATGGTATATCCATAATCAAACATTTTTATATAAAACATACATCAAAATGTATAAATATATTTACAGGTACACTTAGAGATCATCCAGTCCACAAGTTATCAATTACCGGTCTCTTACAAAAGGGGCTAACGGAATTCAAGGCAGGCAATGGGCAGACGGATATCTCCATAAAGGATACTAATTCTTAAATATATTTAATCCAAAATTGTTCCTAGAAGAAGGAAAGTTGAGGCCCATTTATTCCATGAATACAACACCAACATAGCATTGACGATTCCCAATTATATCTCTCAAAAAATGTTGTGGAATCTTTGTTGATATTTATGAACAGATGCTACTAGAACATTTTAAACATAATTATGGTTAATCAGTCACGTCATCTTCATCAATGTCTTCTATGTAAAATGTGCAGAAGGTGTTGTTATCCAAACTGATCCCTTTAGTCATCTTTAATGTGCAATACTTCTATCACATTCCTGAGAATGTATATAAGATGCCTGAAAGGTGGAAAACACACAAATAAATATGATGCTTAAAGTAATTTAATATTTCTGCATACATTTCCCACTCTATACATGATAGTAAATTAAACAAATGTGGAAACTGACTTTACATTATGTTAATATATACCTAGAAGGATCAGCCTAATTTTACCTCTATCTAAAAGCTGGTTACTGAATCCATCTAAAGGAGTTTGAGTAATAATGCTTCAAGTGATGCTTTTTGGAATACTTGTATATGACAGATATTTCACTGACAAAAATTAATGTCAGACTTAATATAGATGTAACAGTTTAGCTCTAGAGAATTTAAACTAATTAGCATATATTGAAGCATCATATCCTTTACAAAGCAGAATTCAATATTACATAACTTGAAGCTTTAAAATACAGAATACCTTTAAAGATATAGTTTTTAAAAATGTACTTTTATCTCAAGTCTAATACATAACCATCACTTTGTTCAACAATCAAATGGTTAAAAAAATAACAAGTGTAGAATGTTATATGCTCACTGGCCACTTTATTAGGTACAGCTGTCAACTGCTTGTTAATGCAAATATCCAATCAGCCAATCACTTGGCAATAACCTAATGCAACACTCTTTTTAAAAAAAAAAAATGTGGAGCACTGCCCTCTTAATTTTAAATCTCCTAGGTGATCAAGAATGAATGGGAGCGCAGAGCCTCCTGGGATACCTATGTCACGCATCCTGGAAGGCTTAGCTGCTGTGCATGCCTGAGCATCTTGGGCACGCGTAGAAGGAGCTATTTTATCAAAAGGGAAAAAATTATCTCACCCATGCGCAGTGAGATCGGCAAGTTTTTTTCACAATTTGCGTCACCCGATCTCGCACCTGCATCAGGTGACATGGGAAGAAGAACCCGGAAGAAGAGAAGATGGGGGTGCCTGGTGCGCTGGCCCGAAGATAGATACGGGGATGACCCAGGACCCGATGGTGGAAACCTCCCGACGGATCGACTGCTCCGCGGTATTGAAGGTAAGTGGGTTTTTTTTGCTTTGGGTAGTTTTGGGTTTACATCCAATTTAAACACAGAAGTGGTTGCCATCAGCCCCCAATCTTGGGCAATTTTGTGCATCTACTCCCAACACTAGTTGCCATCTGACCCCAATCTTGGGAATGCACAGAAGAGGCTTTCTTCTACTGTAAAAAAAAAAAAAAAAAAAAAAAAAGATTTCGCGCATTCACACATTTTTTACATTTGCTGGAAGGGCATCACCCGATCTTGTGCCTGTGCAGTACAAGAATGGATGATGCAGGAAGAAGAACCCAAAAGAAGAGGAAGAAGACGGCAGCTCCCAGTGTCCAGCCAGTGCCAGGATGATAAAGGTAGACAAGACAGAACAGGATCAAAGTGACTAGGATCACGGGGGGAGTCCAAGACTTCCCACCTGTAAACATAAGTGACTTTTATTTCTTTTTTTATTGATAATTCTGCTTTAACATGAAATAAAATATTTAGTGAAAGTAAGGAAGTACAATTGCTGAAGGGGAGGGGCAGCTTGAGATTGAAGAGTATTTCAGAAAAATGCAATATTTTCATTAGTTCTGACCTCTTGTGATTTTTAAATATTATAAGAATCTGGAGTGCTACTTTAAGTATACTAGCACTGCATATTCTCAACCAACATATCCGTAACACAGCGCAGTGCAACATGTACCTTGTTCAAAAAAATAGAGGGGTAGCTTAGGACATCTGCAGAATTCCAATATATTAATGCCTACAGACTAACATCAGAAATATTTCCTATAAACCAGAATGCTTGTGTAAAAAAAGAAAAAAAACATGTTTTTCCAGCAGGACATATCTCATTTTACCCTCATTATTCACAACATTGTATCACAGGAAAAAAAAAGAAAATTGATTTTTTTTTTCTATTGGTACAATCAAAATGATAATTCTTTTTTTTTTCAATATCTATTTCCTTTAAAAAGACTTTCTGCTTTTCTGAACAAGAATAGATTGTAATTCATACTTCATATGCGTTTATGAAATTCCACCTCTATAGTGTTCTTTGTTGAAAATTTGATGCCATGATTGGCACATCTGGGAGATTAAACTTCTTCATTTTGTTACATCTTTTTTTTTTTTTTCTCCCAAACTCAAAAGTAATATACATGTTAAGCAGAATGATACATACAACTTCACTCTGAAAGAGCAAGTTCACCTGAAACAAATTTTATTTTTGGCAGGTGGCTAGATGGTTAAAAGTGACCTAAGTCCAAACTTTCCTAACAACCAAACTCCTCCTGGACAGCTAAATGTACAGATGAATTGGTTATTTTGGTGTTTTACCTGCCAAAGTATTTTGTATTTTCACGCAATAATTTATGAGATGTACATACCTACCCCACATGGCACGGTTCTCCCACTCCACCCTACGCAGGGGACTTGATTTTTCTTTGGTGCAGTCCAGTAACACTTATAAGTGTTCTCCATACCCCACCATATTCCCCCACCTCTTAGATCAGTGTTTCTCAGCCTGGGTTCCGTGGAACGCCAAGGTTCCTCCAAAGGTTGCTAAGGGTTCCTTGAGCAATTAGCAATTTGTGTCTTTCAGGTCAGTTCGAGTGACACCAATGATCTTTTAAGCTATCTGTAAGAGGTACATAATTCTTCTCAATGTCCAGACATTTTTCCCACTGACCACCACACTAATATACTGTGAGTTGTGAATATAGAAATGATAAAAAGGCTTCCCTACAAGTAATCAGAAAGGTTCCTCTATGGTATAAAAGTTAGTGTTTTAGACTATATTGGGGATCTCTACCTATGTCGTTATTTGTACTTGTCGAGTATGCAGGTATGCCATCTTTATCATTTAAGAACTGTATGTGGAAAGCCATTGATCCCTGAAAGATCCTAGTCTAGCCAGTGACATGCCATCCCATCTTCCCTTTTTATTACTGTTCAGGATAGACACCAGGCTCCGCCATCTTCTTCATTTTCTTCTTCCAAAAATGTGATGATAGATCCGCTTTAAAAGAAAAAAAAAATCAAGGTAATCAAATATTTAAAAAAAAAAATGTATGAAAACATATTTTATTACTGCATGGAAAACAAATGCTGTGACAGCGAATGGGTTAATAGATGAAAATTAAATTATATTGTACCAATAATGAGGGTTTTATTGCATAGGGAAGTTTTAAGACGAATTTCAGGAGCAAATCTTTAAATCTTTATAGTTTACTTGGTAAAAAAGGACAGTTAGCCTCTCGGTATATGACTTAAGAGGGATAAATGCGGAGGTAATAAACTCCCGCAAACATGTTTTTACACAGTCCGTTTAATTAAAATATATGTAAGTCATTAGTGATGCTGATAAGGTAATCAGCTGTTGCTTCGACGTCTAGAAGCAATTTGTCACATCAAATCAAAATGTGCCCCACACACGCTCAAGGTGATTCACACTTTTTTTTTGTCTTTTAGAAAGAACCTGATTAGCAAATGGCCGAATGTGTCTAATTTCCTCCTGGCAGCTAGGCAGGTGCTGATTTCCCTGGGGTAATATATCCCTGAACTCTGTCTTGAGTATAAGTTTCACAAATACTTTCAACATGATTTGCCAAGTAAAGTGGATAATCACAATGTTGCTCAGCCGTCCTTCTGGCAACGAAATTCAAAATAATAAAGTCAAATTTTTCGATGGAGGGCAATGAATTTCGGGATCAGCAAACATGTTGGGATATTTTCATTTTTACAAATTTCAGTTGTTAAAAAATAATTAACCAGCCACATTTTTCCTCCTACAAATAAAGTGCTGTCATCATTTCTCCTATAGAAAAAAAATGCCCCCATAAAGTTCTCACAAACTTCTGATGAGTTCAGTTCCTATTTGGGTACTTATCAGCCCAGTGGCCGTGGGAACTGAACTGCAGATGAACTCTCAAAAGAGAAAATCCATTGAGAGTTCACCTGCAGTCACAGCTGATTGGAGGCTTTCGCGTGCCTCCTCCAATCATCTGTGACCGCAAAGTTCCCTCGGTCACCGGGCTTTACTTTTTAGCCCGGTGACCGTGGCAACTGAACTGCAGATTAATTCTCAATGGAGAAACTCCATTGAGAGTTCTTTTGCAGTTCCACTGCGATCCCCGGGCACTGGAGGTTAATTAACCTCTAGTGCCCCCGGGTTCGCAGTGGATTCTCAGAGCTGCATTCATTCATTCATGCAGCCCTGGGAATCCTTCTGTCTGTGATCCCTGGGCACCAGAGGATAATTTACTTCTAGTGCTCCAGGATCGCAGGATGAGGAAAGCTTTCCTCAGCCAATCAGAGAGCACTAGAGGTTTTGAACGGGGAGACTTGTCCCCATTTAACCTCTAGTGCCGGGAATTGCACACTGAGCTGATCAATAAATGCAGTAGGCGCTTTTTTTTATTAAATTCGAGCTTGATCTGGGAATCTACACCAGCCATTCTCGAAAACAATTAAGGTAAGCAAGAGTGTCTGAATTCGCTGCGAGATTGAGTTTTAAAAACTCGCTCATCCCTACATTTCACCTATATAAAAAGTGCAGTCATCACCTCTTCCATATACCAAGTTTTTCCATCATTTCTGCCATCAATTGCCGCCATCATTTCCTATTTATTATATAAAAAGTGCCACTGTCACCATCATTCCCTCCAAATACCAAATGCTGCCATTCTTTACCCTATTTAAAAAGTGACACCATAGTTTCATATGGGTAAATATTCATTTGCCCATATATCAAAGCCATCAAGTGCCCTTTGGCCCAAGTATATCTTCCTCATATGTTATTTATCTTCCTCTATGTAGTAGAAAGGCACCAAAAGCGGAACCTAAAACGTTCATACCTAATTTTCTTCAACACCCAATACGTTCTACGTTTTGAAAAGTCCTCCATCAGGATTTGGAAGCATGGAGCAAAGTGTCTACTGGTGGAATCCTAAATAGTAATTAGTATGATTGCTCCAAAGGCTTGTTAAGCAGCTGATTAAAGGGGACCATTTAAATCCCCATAATCCAAATGCCCAGCATTTCGTGATATAGGGGTGTGCATACAATCAATCTGCTCCTTATACAATCTACTTTCGGAATTTTCTACCTTGCACACCTAGCCATACTCAAGTAGAGTTGATTTTTGGCCACCATTTATAAAAGAGCTGTGTTGGAAAAATGTTCTTTTACTCTGCTGGAAATCTGACCCACTTCCTAAACTAGATCTAGAGACCCAACACCCTTTGTCTACTTCCTTACACCGTGATGGGTGTCAAGATATGAAGAAATAAGAAAGCTCCTTAATGGAGATACAGATAGCAATTAAAACCAGACAACCAGACCAGCAATTTGTCTGGGAGACCAATCTATTCAACTCTGTTTCCTATCATTATTATAACTGATTTTTTAATATAATAAAATGGCATAAAATGTTTAATGTATGTGAATATGTGACTATTTCTATGAAATATAGAACGGGGTTTTTTTCTTTTAACATATTCCTAACTATGAAGTTGCTATTGCAAAGGAAAACCAATTATATTGGACAGGTCTGCTTACTGAAATCTAATTTTATTTTGCTATCAGGTATATATTGATAGAATACCAACACTTAGAAAACTTCAACAGGTAAGTTATTGCAACAGATGTGGCACACTGAAATCGTTATGGGTGAGAAAAGTAATGAATACAAGAATCTAAAAGATTTCTTTTTACATTAATTTAAGGATTTCAGTGGGTGTAACAAATAAACCAATGCTAGTGATTTCAAAAGTGGCTAAAAGATTTATTATTTCTCACTATTTAATGATGGAGATTGGCTCAATCTATAAACCAATCCAATTAAATGTGCGAATTAATAAAGTTTGAGCATGTTTTAATAAAGTAAAACCTTAGCCTAACTTTTTTGAGAGGGAGATGCAACGAGTAAGGTCTAAGGTAGATTTGCACTAAATTTCATGCAGTGGTTTGCCAAACACAGTGCACTGGCCTTTTGACTTTTCAAGGTCTCCTAGGAAAAGTTCTCTGAGCCTCGGTATTTTCTATTAATTATCTCTTCACAAACAAATAAGATTAGTATTTATTTAAAGGTGGCATGCTGGAAACAAACAAAAAACATATATCACAAAAAAATTAATAGCAAAAAAATAAAGAAGAAAGAAAATAGCTACAAATAAAAGGTTCCTGATATTTAATAGGCCCAAAGGAAATATTTATTTATAGGATATTAAAGTAGAGAACCAACCATATATGATTTATTGGTAACAGGTCATGTATCTGGTAGCAAAGGGGGGGCTTACATGCTTTTAGTATAAATTTTTTATTGCAGGGTTTCTGTGAATAATCTTAGCAAGAGTTGTGAAGGATTGCTCATAGAAATGATGAGTATGCATGAGCTTTCTGGATCAAACAAAACATAAATCTTCTCTTCTTTGGTTGTTTGGCTGTTTTTATGCTTTAATGCATATTTATTATAATGGTTAGGTAATATCTACCATGTGAATTAATCATTCCAATGGGTTTATGTGTTGAAGAATTACATACAGTCCACCTTTCTCAGACACTTGTAGATAAATATAACAAGGTTTTTTTTTAACAATTCTTACAAAAAAACAAAAACACAACAATTGTTTTTCGAGCCATGAGTGTGCCATACTTGTTATTGTGTTTTCTTTTCTTTCTCTTTCTCTATTATATGCAGGGGAAAGATGGCACCATGCCAAGGCATGTTCTTTAGTTTTTAAACAGCCATGGCAACCACTAAACAATTAGATCCTCTTCACACCTAAAGTGGCTAAACAAATAATCATTATAAATATAAACAATCATTTTGGAGTGGAATCCAACAATATCCAAGTGTATCTATAAAAGCTGAAATTCAGGCAGATAAAGCAGACACAACTTAAACAAGCTCTATAACCATAATGACATCATTAAATATATATCCCTATAACCAATTTAACCACTTAAATCTCTTTTGCTTTCAGTTGATTACAATGTTTGTACAGAAGAGATAAGGTTATACTAGAAAGATAGGTATACTGCACTACATACTGTAGCACCTTATTTAAGTTTTATATAAGGAGCAGAGGTCATCTCTAGAAAAGTTGTTGAAGTTCTTTATTTTTCTCTTCTGAGAAATATGGAACTAAAGAGCTTACAAGTGAAGTCCCCCAATCCTTGAGGAACCATCGAAAATATTTTTTGGTCTTAGGGAACCGCTGCTAAAACTAGAGGAGAATTTAGAAAAAATGCTCCTTACATGACCCGGGGAGCTCGGACCTTCTAGCCCATCCCTTATAAACACCATTGTCATAACTGCCTTCTACTACCAAACC
>NC_092866.1:15060133-15070487 GCF_032062135.1 Pyxicephalus adspersus | reverse complement strand
TCCCACGTTGTACACTAGCCCAGCCCCCTCAGGCAACACTACCCTTTTTCTTAACCCCTTAAAAGCTCTGGGCTAGGCCCAGCCCCCGGTCATGTAGTCACTGCGCCTAATTCTTACGGCTACGTGCCTCTCTTTAGTGGTCAGTGGAATGAATGCCTTACTTACAATGATAGTAAGAAATCAGAAAACCACTCTTAACAGTTTAAAAGGTTAAAAAGAACATTGGTATCATTCTGTTATAAAGACCAAAAACAAAAACTAAGGGGTCACAATCAAATAGAAGGTCAATCTACCAAAGCTTAAGGAACACCTAGCAACCTCTGGAAGAGCACGAGGGTTCCATGGAATTCTGGTTAAAAATGGTTATTCTAGAGACGTGTTTCTTGACCTTTTTAATATGGGGGAACACCTTGAATTAACGTTCAGGGAACTTCTTCTATATTTACTATATAAAAGATCACAGTACATGTGTGGTGGTTATTAGTAAGAATGCCTTACATTGCTGGCCAGTCGGAAAGCTGACACTCTCATTGGTGTCAGTTAACCTGACCAGAGATTCACAAACTTCTTATTGCTTAAGGAGGCCCTAACAACCTCTGGAGGAACCCTGGTTGAGAAACACTGGTCTAGAGTATAGATAAACACCTGCTCATCCATGGGAGGATAGTGGCATCATCGAAGCAATCTATAACTTTGGTATACAAAAGATGACATATTGTTGGACAAGAGTTTAGAAAGGACCAGGAACAAACAAAGGCAGACTGGGAAATATCAAATCAAAGGTTGGCAACCGTTTCATAGGGGTATTGGAATTATATCTGGCCTATGGCCATTCAGGGGTCAGAAGGCAGATTCAGGACAAGAGGAAGCCATTGGTCGCAGGGTCAAAGGGGGCAGACCTCCCTATTAACCTGTGAGCATGCCATGTCCAGCACAATTTCTCAGGAGAGCATATCGGATACATGTGCATGCCCGGGACCAAGTGGAGCACCAATTAATGGAGCTATAGAATGGTCTCATAGATTCATCGCTGAATGACATTATAGAAAGCTGAAATAAAGAAGCTAAGTATATAAAATGAATATAGATGCTAAAAATACATTTTTAATGAAGACAATTTAAAAAAATATGCTGCATGTGTACAAAATCCTGTACCTTTATTTTGTTATTTTAAAATATGTAGATAGATATGTGGACCACATAACATAAATACCATGAATATTATAATATTGAATTATTTTAGAATATAATTTTATACTGAAAACTAATTAAAAACATTACATTTGTATTGTGTGTGTACACGTGTGTGTATATATATACCAGATTTTTTTTGGCTTAGTGGGTGAAAGTATTTACACCCTATAGATTTATTTTCCAGATGCTAATACAGAATTAGCATATATACATTTACCTTTTTTGCATCTTCCATTTCTAGTTAAAGAATTCTGCAATAAATTCAGATTAACACAGAAGAGGGAGCAAACAGAAATCCCCAGATGTATGTTAATATCAGCATTTGTAACATGATGAACTGAAACATAACCAAGCCTGTTTTTTATGATGAAACTAGTAAAATAAATATATGCTGTGTATACTGTAGATTGAACTTTTATTTATATGAAGGCCATCAAATTATGGAAGGAAAACAGCTTTCAAGAAAACTATGTTCCTTTGCCTTTTGTCCAAGTTTTCCTCTCTGATCTAAATGTTTTTTTTTTCTCAAACTTTTTTTTTTGCAACTGAAACATTTGCCGTGACCTTGTGCACGCACTGTAAATTGCTTTATTGTTCGGATATATCTTATTGTATTAAAACTGTAAGATATACTCAGGCGATTTTTGGAACCTGATATTAGAAAAATCTGTTTTCATGGAAAACATTAAAAGGATTTTGAGGCAGACTTCAACAAGGCAATACAGAGAGTGGTTAACTATAGTAACAAATCAGAATTTATTTTGCACTTATTGGACTGCAGAGAGCCAATTACTAATTTAGGATATATATATATATTTGGTAAATGTACAATACACATGTGAAATCGATCAGGTATTTTAAAGTGTGTGTAAACCCTAACCTTGAACTACACCTACTTGCTGTTAAATATACCAGAGTTGGAACAGTATTCTTTTATCTGTACATAGGTCAGTAATATTATATAAAAACAATTTCTAAACTTTTTAGCATTTTATTACTGTTTCAACTAGTGTTGGTTGAATTTGCCTCTGTTCACAAACAGTTTGGTGAATTGACCCAGTGGGCCCAATTTAATAAAGTTCTCCAAGACTGGAGAGGATGCACTTTCAACAGTGAAGCTGGGTGATCGAGCAAACCAGGAATGGATTTCTCAAAGTCATTTCTGTTTGCTAGCAAACATTTTCAGTCGGATCTAGATCCATTCCAGGTTTGCTGTGTCACCCAGCTTCACTGATGAAAATGTATCCTCTAATAAATCAGGCCCACTAAGGTGTAAAGTTTTGGTTTTCAAAAATAGTAAAACCAGACCTTTACTGGGCTCAGGACCTTTCTTGGATTGGTCATGGGATTGGGGAATTTGTGTGCTCAGTCTCTTATCCATATAGGGCCTTTTGGAATCTGGTTTTCCCAAAAAGTATTGGGGCAATATGTTTTTATCCCCTTTCCCTTTTAAAAATACAAATCCCGGCCTAGTTCTAATAATGTTCCTTAAGAGGGCCTGTTCCCCTCAACCTGGCCCAGTTTGTTTTGTAGTAGGGGGTTTATTTGGAAGCTGGATGCCCCCTTAAAGTTCCCCAGATATCCACTTTCTCACCTTGGGAAATGAGTAAAGTAGTACACAATATCCCTTAACCAGTCATTGAAAAATCCCTAGAAATAATGAAAACATAAAGGAATAGATTTAAGAACTTACACTACTTTCAGTTTCAAAATATATTTGATGATGCATTAATATTTACAGAGCTTTATAACTTTGTGTGTTTTGTATTTTCCTGGAGTCCAGCTTTACATTTCTAACCAGTTGTCCTCCGCTTTACTCAAAATATATAGCATTTCCTTTCAATGTTTTTTACTGTAAAGCCAAGGAGATGGTAAAATCTGATACATAATTAAAATGTTTTAGTAGTATAGCTTAACCAGGTATGTTATAATATGTTATAGATGTCTCTTCCCTGAGGCCCTTAGGCATGAGTCCTGCCTGAATTATGAGAGTGTGTATAAGGCAGTGTAAAATAAATTTTAGAAATGTATTGTTTACTTTATATTTCATTTATATTAGGAAATATTAATGTTTTGTTTTGTTAAAATAACATCATTGCATGTATAAACACATTATTAATACAACATGACAGCTCCAAGGTAAATAAAGATGGTATATAAAACACCCCCAGGGGTAATTCAGATTGGCCCAATGGGTACCCCCACCTATTATATTTAAATATTAGTTTGTGTATATGTATATGTGTGTGTGTGTGTATACACATATATATATATACACATTTATATACACATTTATTATAATAAATATTGCTTAGGAAGAATTTAAAAATATCTGCAAAACATAGTAAATAACTGTACATATTAGGAAAGGGGGGGGGGCATGCATTTTGTTTTAATCACACACATAAGGGTTTTTTAAAAATAGGAATATACAATAATAAAGTTGGGACTGTTTTAACTAAATGTAACCCGAACAATATTTGCAATATTTGCATGGAGTTTTCATGTTCTTTCCATGTTTGAGTGTGTTTCCAGCAGCACTCAATTTCCTTTATTATCCTGAAAACATGCCGGTAGATTTCCCCATAAAACTGTCTGTAGACTTTGCTAATGAGATATGACTATGGCAGGAGCATTAGATTGTGAACCCTTCTAAGGGACAGTTCTTGACGTGAATATGGAATATGTGTAATATGTTGGAACTATGTAAATACAAGTTAATGATAGGGATATAAGTCTTGCAATTAAGAAATAGCAAAAACACAAGCAAAGTAAAAAACCAAATACACCTATTTCTCTTGTTTTTTTTTAATTTGTTTTTGTATACTGCATAGCTCATGCATTACTTCTTCAACTTACTTCATTATTGGCATGCCAAGAACACCATTGTGTGTGTATATATATATATATATATATATATTTATATATATATACACAAAGGGGTGTAAGGGGTACAATAAATAAGTATATAGCAAAATTACAAAATGACAAGGTGTATGTGTATATATGTATGTGTATATGTGTGTGTGTGTGTATATATGTATGTATATATATATATATATATATATATATATATATATATATACACACACACAATGGTGTTCTTGGCATGCCAATAATGAATATAATACATTTATATTAAAATTCAATACAAAAAAATCAAGAGCAAATATTTCTACTAAATCAATGGGAGAACAATGTTTTTTTTTACAGTAAATGGCAAGCCTGGATATGTAACTATAGGTGGAATCCCTTAGGAAACACACACAATTTTTTTTTAATTCAATTAAAACAGCAAGTTGACATGTACTTGATAAAATGTCTTTGGGGAAGGTGTAAGAGAAACAACAGCAAATTGTTAAACAGTGACCATACATGAACCATAAACTGTTCTCTGCCCATCAACGAGGAATAAAACAAATCGACAGACATAAATTACAAAAATAGCATGTCTGAGTTTCACTTTGCTGACAAATATTCCCCAGGGTCCAATGATTAATGTGATACGTTGTATCACATTTGATGGCTTTCGTCAGGGGAAATGATACATCTTGCCTGATAACACATGATAAATGAATTATCTAAAACTGTATACAGAATTTCAAAATATTAGCCGAGCTGAACTTTTTCTTTTCTCTTTCTCTCTATTGTAATAATTTGGAATATGCAAGTTTGGCCATTATTCTACATTTTGTGTCACAAAAAGAGGTGGAAGGACATTAAAATCCTGAAATCTATTTTTAATATAGAAAATTATGTATTAAAAAAAGATTTGAATACAGATGAATTACAGTAAAATATATAAAAAAATAATAAAAAAAATATCCAGGTATATGAAATCTCAAATAGTAATGTCAAGCTGGCCAAGTTGGAGAATGTAGCACCACACAAATGAGTTAATGATTTTCTTTTTTTCAGTGATGACTTAGTTGAACTTGAATTGCCACAGAATTTAGGTGGAATCCTCCCCCCCCCCCCCCCCCCCCCCCCCAAGAAACAATTTGCGATGGGCGAGGAAAGGGTATGAACCAATATCTAACGTACTGATATTTATGGTTTGGATAGTCACCCCTTAGATTGACTTCTAGTTTATTGGTTTATACCTACTTTAAAGGATAACAGACATTTATTTTTAAATTATCACCCAGGGGCAGTTTTAGAGTACGGCAAAGTCGGCAATAGCCCAGAGCCCCCCATCTTCTTCAGGGCCAACAAATGATAAAATGATAGGGTCATGTGTGGCCCCATTTCATATAAAACCATTCCTGCCCCTACCCAACCACAGTTTTTTTCCAGTCCCCTCTCTTTTTTGTACAGTGCATTAGAAGTAGCATGGATGAATCGCTAAGTCCTCCAACTGGGGTCCTGCTTAGATGAAAGATTCACACAGTCCTATAAAATGACTATCTAGCCTTTACGCAACAATACATGGGAATTCTTTTGTATAGAAGCATTTCTCAGAATACAAATCCTTTGACAACATTGTGCATTTTATTACTGTAAATGTACTTGGTGTTTGCCTTGAGTTCTTCTTTATACTTTGGTAAAGTCAATCCATATATATATATATATATATATATATATATATATATATATATATATTTATATATATATATATATATATATATTTATATTCCTCACTGGTTAAAATAAGTGTGCACAAAGAGATTTCACATCTTATGTTCATTGTACCTGAGGAGGACATCTTTCACTTTTCTAATGAAGATGGCAAATTAAAATGTGACATTATTATATAACCTTATTCACAGTGCTTAATTGTTTTGTCTTCTAGCATTTAAAGCTTTCCTTTCTCTATCAATAAAATGACAAGCATTATAACCCAAAAAGTGATAACTATTGTTACTAAGCCTGACAGCCCTATTACTAAGGTTCTGTAGCTCCTGCTCGTTCATTTGCATAGAAGCTGGCATTTATCAGACAATGAAAAATGAAAAGGAATTTTATATTATAAATGTTACCTTTTATGCTAAACAACAAGCCAGATCTATACAATGTAGCATGAATAAAGCAGAACTCTGTGTAGCTCATGTCAAACAGTAAAACAGTTATAAGGCTGAACTTCAGCCAAACCACTATATACCCAACCTAATACCTAAGCTAATAGGAGGCCTGCTTTTTCTTCTATGTTACAATGCAGTAATGCTTACTTCTTTTCACCTACTTTAATGAGATAGTGAATGGAAAGGTCATGGACTAATTTGGATAGACCACTTATAATGCATTGCTGCTCAATTTTCTGCTCTTTCTGCTGATGTTGTCTACATACTCTCACTCTGTACTGCACAAATTTCAAGAAATAAAAACACATACTGATTTATGAAAATAAGTTTTGATTTTGTCCCCAGAAGGTTAATCACATCATCTAGTGATGTTATCCAGCATCTGTCATTATAAGCAACCAGCTATGTCATACTCCTTTACTTCCACCATTTAATGTCCGATCCTTGGTGCACTAATAGAGGATAAAACCTTCTGCTTTTTTTGTATAATATATGAAATCCATCATTGACAGACACAGATGGACATTTTTGTTTCAACAAAGTATTTTTTCCAAGTCATATTTGCATTTATTTACATCTTGTTTACCACTTTTTCGCAATAGGTAAGGGGTACTAATTCCCCTGGGAAAGGGGCAAATATTATACAGAGCTTCCAGATAACATTAGCACCCCTAAAAAACCGATAAACACCCACGTCCTTTCTGGGGGAGAAGGTGTGAAGAAGTCCTTTGCCTCAACTATGGGGCCCCTTCCCAATGTTGAAGGAAAGAATGAGGCATGGTATAACCAGGAAGGGGTAGGCCACACTTTCACTACCCCTCTCTTCTCCTTACTGATCATTCAGACTCCATGCCTGAAGAAGGGTTCGAATTAAAGAGACCCCCCCCATGAGGAGTGGGGCAATTTTTAGCCAATCACTCTGCATTTCCCAGAATTTTAGCATGACATCTCTCCCTGCACTGCTCAAACACAATGACAAATGGCTTCTGAGAACACAAACTTTTTGAATAAGGGCAAAGGTGGCACCATATCATAGCCCCACTATTAAGCATTGCAATCTTCATGAACGCAGCAGAAAGGTCAGGTAATGCACTAGTCCCGGTTGCCTTGAAACAACTTGACTGTCATTCAGAGCCTTACCAAGAAGACTAAACTAACCTCATGGTCACCAACAAGAGCTTCCAATGACCTGGAGATCAACAGATTGTCCTCATGATGTTTTCTAGTACAAGTCATTTTAGTCATATTATATAAAGAACCTGAATTCAGAACATAAGTAGAAAACATATCATTTTTTTAATCATGGTATTCAATTTGTAGGAAAAGTTTAAGTTTAACCCAAAGGATGATCAAACGTGGCTCTTTCTTAATCTTGCATTAGCCCCAATACTGCTGCATACCATGGACAGGGTCACTGAGATTAAAGCAAATGCTATAAAAAGTTGCTGATTTGGCATAAAAGTTTGCATTATCAATGAAAATTGCCCATTCCCAGTCATAATTTACACTAGAACATATTTAAAGTAAATTTTAAAGCTTTTTGATTAGAAGAATAGCTGGCCATGGATACCCAAAATCCTTTTGACAGTTCACAAACATGTTTGGGTATTCCTGAAGCAAATTGGCAATATGCAGTGAATATCCAGCTACCCAGATTTAGTTTAAACTTGGCTTTAGGTGAACCAATTCTCTCCTCACCAGCTTTAATATTTTATGTCATTCATAATCTGCTTCATGTTATAGGAGGAAATCATTGGGATTATACTGTAACTGGTCCCATTTCAACTGTTGCTTAAATATATTGTGAAGGGGATAAATTCAAGTTAACAGGTTGTAGGCAATGTGGTAATCCTATACTGACATGTACACAGCCATGGAACCATAGGAGACTGAAGGCAAAGAAAAAATAGGACTTTACAAAGTCCACAATCATACCACTAACTGTCCCTTAAAGGCACTCACAAGTCCCTACCATAGTCATATGTTATTAACACAGTCAGGGACAAAGTCAATTTTTGGGGGAAAGCCAATTAACCTAACTGCATGTTTCTTTATTGTGGGAGGAAACTGGAGTATCCAGAAGAAACCCACACAACACAGGGAGAACCTGCAAATTCCATGCAGATAGTGTTCTGACCGAGATTCAAAAGAGGCATTCTTCCACTGACCACCACACTAATGTACCATGAATATAGTAATTATAGAAGGGGTTTCCAAGACCTGAAAGTTTTTTTTTTTTTTTTTTTCAAGGGTACCTCCAACTTAAAAAGGGTTGAGAAATACTGTTCTAGCATGATACTAACTTCCTAATTGCCAGATCAGCCACAACTCCCATAGTCATCTCAGATGTCATCTCCAGCTAAAGTGTCATCCTAAAATTTCAAGAATAAAATTCCCAAGCTTACTTTAGTTATTTTTGGAGGCCAACATTTCCAGTACTTCTCGCTACAACATAAAGGATAGAGTTGAAGTTAATTGTTTATTGGTTGTTAGTCGATATCCCTCATCAATGGTTTCCAAATCACTGTGGAGTTATTAAAGCAAGTTCTTTTTACCGGTAAAGTTCAGTCTATGAAAGAGTAGACACATCTCAAGCTTAACTACCTCACTTGATGTCACATCTTATGTGCATGCTCCAGCGTTTCTTCAATTAGTACAGCAAAATGTCACAGACCAATCATAAAACAATTACATTCAACTGCATTTTTGAAAACCTCAATTTTAAGTAGCTGCTTTTCATTTTTTTCCTCTCAATTTCAAGATCACAGGAACATGATGTGTGCCTAATTAGGTTTTTACCAGGGAGGAAATTGAATTGCCAATGTGTTCTATTACAGTGACAGCGAATCTAAGGCGCCTTCAGCTCAATTTCATTTTCCTTGCTATGAAGGAAGATTCTTTCCTATGAGGGAATTTTGGATCTTGTTATGACACCTGTAACGTGTCGCTATGTGGGAGAACAATGAAACTCTGCTCTTGGCATTTTACCAGCGGGACTATCAAGGAACTCTGGGTCTTGTCTCACTACAAGCATCAGAGATCTGTAGAGGCTTATCTTCCTTTTACTATAGATGCAGTTAGCTCAATTCAAACCTAAAGATAATATATATATATATATATATATATATATATATATATATTGTATGTCTACTATCAATGAAATGATAAATCTATAAATTAAAACTGCTGTGTCAATAAATACAAGTTGCCCCCAGAGTAGTACCTGTTCAAGAGGGGACAATGCATAACTCTTCCATGACCTATGAACATTGCTTTGTTCATATGATATCTCTGACTAAAGGTCAGGAATGTCTCTGGAAAATGGGGATCCTAAGACAAAATGAAGAAATGGGGCTGTCTGATGTTTTGGCTCAAGTCTGCTTAATAACCAAATGCAGAACATGCATGGCGGTGTCAAAGTGTCCTTGACAATGGCACTTATGCTTTAATGGATAAACTTATGGCAAATGAAGCGTAAATACAGTTGTAGTTAAGTTAATTGGCTTCCCCCTTAGATGATGACCTTGATGATTATGATAAAAACATATAACTTTGGTAGGGACATTAGATTGTGAGCCCCTTTGAGGGACAGCTAGGGCCATGACTATGGGCTTTGTACAGAACTGCGTAATATGTTGTTGCTCTATAAATACTGTGGAATAATAATAAAAAGCTTGGTCAAATGCGCTGATCTGAGCCAAGCTATACCCACTGAGAATGCTGCAGTGCAGAATACATGGTATTACAAAGAAAATTGGGGGACTTGGAACTCTGGGGCCTAAAGCGACTGCCTAAGTTGCGACTTAGACACCACTGCTGAGGATGTCAAAATAACCAACATTCCAGGAGTGTTGATCTCCTTCAACTTTCTTACTTGTCTCTTACCCCCAACCTCCATGTTACTTTGATTTCTGTAGTGCTGAAATAGGTGATAAAAGCCATTGGGCACTGCTTGGTGGTCAAGAAAATCAGCACCCCTCGAAGTGACAGTTATCTGGAGACATTGGGTGAATGTGCTGGTGTCCAGATTTAGAGTCTACGACCATCTCGTAACTGGGTCTTCAAATCCAGACTTTTGTGGTCATGTGTGAAAGGATCTGCAGGTTTCTTGGCTCTATTCCTCTGTGATCTCTCACCAT
>NC_092866.1:15057729-15059182 GCF_032062135.1 Pyxicephalus adspersus | reverse complement strand
ATACAGATGTAAGAAAAACACAAAGTACACCAAGGTTCATTCAGCTTTAGGTGTATGCAGCTTGACTTTACAACGAGAACTTGTGCATAACATTCAGATTTTTTACTAGCTAGAACAATCCCTATATACTGTATGTCTCCGCTGTGTGTGTTGCTGTTTGGCTGGAGTTGCCCCTAAAAATTTGAAAACTAATGTGTAATTAAATAATATGTTATTAAGTTACATTAAGAGCAATAAAGTTCAGGCTGGTAATAACACAAAATCAAGAAAGTGATTTTTCTCTTTTTTTTTTAGTTTCTGTCATTTATCACTTAAATTTACCATGTCCTTCTAAAAAGAAGGGAACTGTGAAAGTTGAAAATTCTAGCGATGCAATCTTAATTGCATTAATTTTCCACATAAAGCACATATTATACAGAGACAGACATCAAATTATCTAATCTTTGAACGCAATTATCTTTAGCATTTTTTTTTTACATTTAATTGATATGGCTGTCATAGTTAATTCACTTACTGAACTCTGTTCGGTCATGATGCCAAAAAGAAGTCAATTCACAAATGTTACAGATTTTTAACAGTGTGAAAATATTATCACAGACAATTGGAATATGCAAATGGGACTTTGCTTCAAATATCAATCTGTCAATATCATATTAGGTGAGGAAGATAACAATAATGGGTGAATGCCAAATACAAACTCGGTTCATAAAGCAAAGATGGCAAAACTACAATGGGTCCCTTAAAACAAGTGTAACAGCATGGAAACTCAACTAATAAAATATATATATATATATATATATATATATAGTCATGCGTATTTAATTAATTTATATTTAATTCCTCTTCCAGACTCAGGAAGGCAGATGTAGATCTTGGATCCAGGTGGCTCTGGCAGGCTGCATGGGGCCTGTAAGACGGAAGGGTGTGGAAATGCAAATTTTCCCTGTAAAAAATATCCAGTCACCGTTGCTATCTATCCTTGGGCATGGTGGTTTGTCCATTGGAATTATTTTTTTTTTATGCCTAGAGTTCGGCTTTTAATATGGGGTCAAGACTTTTCAGAGATTGTATCAGATTTTGTATATTGGCCCCATTTCCAATTGGACTTCTATTGACCACCATTGCACTGGTGACTTCCATCTTAAATCATCTCCTCAAAAATACTACTGAATCCCACACATACTACTGCTCTTTTATTCTTCAGCTGATCCTTTCAAAAGTAGAATAGGAACATGTTTCATGTAACTATTAGTGATGAGGGAATCGGGTTACTTAATCCAGGATTAGCAAAGAAATAGGATGATCTGCAAGCACTGGATATTCAACGTTGATCACAATCTCCCTTCATTTGGTAAACCTCCCTGGACAAAGTCTACATTTGAAGCAGCAAAGCATGCTGCATGCACCCTAAACAAATAAGCCAATTGGCAGTCATCATAGCTTTACAAGGAAA
>NC_092866.1:15043873-15057552 GCF_032062135.1 Pyxicephalus adspersus | reverse complement strand
AATGCAGCAGTATGACACACTTTACATTACATACTTTCTTTTGCCCACAAAAAATTGTTCTCTGGGATATGTGATCAATGCATTCCAGAGACTGCGGGCCTAACATTCACTCCTCAACGATGAGGCAGTAAAGGTGGAATGGGAGGATTACCCCTTGCAATGAAAAAATATAGTTAAAAAACAGAAAAAAAAACACATTTGTTTTCTTTGTATAAAAGGATTATCTACCCTTTTATATAGTAAGTAAAACATATAATGATGGGTACTCTTTGCTTGCTTTCTGGGGCACATTTTATTCTGTAAAAATTACAGGTATACCTTTCCACTCGGGTTTATCTGTATTGGCATTGTGTGCAGTAATCTGGCAGTCTTCACTCAATGTAATCTCTGTCGCAACATAGGAGCTCTTGATGGGTGGAGGAGGGTGCACCAAGCCACTGGAGTGTAATGCCCTTCTCATGGTTGCAGTAATAAACATTAAGCATAATAAACAGTATAGGAGTGGTTGGAAACCACTTCATACAAGTGTTTGCACGCGGTTGCAGTGGGATTGCAGCAACATAACCAGTCTAAACTTTGAGGATGAATCGCTCCACAGTGCCTGCCAGTATGGAAGTATATGTATTATATGTAAAAATATGAAACTATAAACATTATTATTTTAGAGAAACTATTGACCACATGATAGGGGGTTGATGGCTGCAGAAGGAAAGGAGAGTAGTTACATAAGAGGAGGGCTGAATTTATGGCTAGAATAAGTAAAAAGAATAGATGTGTATGTGGAGGTAAGTGCTTGTGACACAATAGTGGCATGGTAGTGTGGCAAGTAGGGGGCAGAGAGGGCTTGGCTTAATGGCTTAATATTGGAGAAGAGGACTTGTGTGGCTGTATAAATGATGAAGTGACTGAAAAATGGGGAATACTAGTCTAATGAATCATAATGACGACTAAATAATAAATATAAAGCTAATGTCTGCCATGTGAAATTAATACATTGTAATTTAGGACTTTAAATGTGCTGCTGTAAAATTGCATGCCCATGGTATCCTACAAAATTTTGAAAAAAAATTAACCCAAGAAAAAATAGATATCTTATTTTTATATCTTATCTTATAATAAATATCTTAGTTTTGATTTTGCAGGAACTGTGTGTGCTGAGGGACCCCTGCTTCAAACAGATAGCAAGGGGTCAATGGGGACAGGGGAAGCGTTTTTCTGTTTTCTAACACAATAAACTGTAAAACTGTGCATATCTTTTGTTTTAATGTTCATTACATTATTATTCTATTTAGCTGATTTAAAATCAAAGCACAATTGGATTTTAATTTCATAATGTATATAGCATTAACTACCCAATTTGCTCTTCAATACTAAATGTTTACTTTCTGCATATTTACATTTCAGAATGTTTAATGACTACAGAACTGCATTAATTTCTGTCTTTTATATCTGCCTGGAGTCCAGGGAGACTTGTAACTTGTAAAGTCAAATGTATCAGTCGATTGCATCACTGAATACTTGAAAACTCCCAGTTCCAATGGAATTTCTGCTTTAATTGATTGAATACTTATGTCTTTACTGACACAGCGGGTTAGAATTTAGCTGTTGCAGCTGCATGCCTCTTATTTTTATATTTCAACTATGGCCTGTCTATCCATCAATGCCTTGTCATCAATTAAGTTAACAAAATAATACATATTGAAATTTTAACTTAGTTTAGTGAATCTCATGACGCTAAAGTCATGTTTTTTTAACATTTACTTTGCTAAGTGAGCAGTCTAAACTCCTTTAGTACTTTAACACTGTTGCAATTGCTCAATGAAGTTTGCAAGACCATCTGCAAGTATCATATTGCAGAGGAGACATTTTGTTTGACAGCTGTAATACAGAGCAATTGCTAGCTGGTATTTTGACAGCCGATAATTACCAATAATTATTGTTGCTGTTTAGATTGTAAAATTGGACCGAATATCAGACAATTTGGTATTTCTATAAAGTCCCAACAAGCTTGTGCTTCAAACTAACTTTGCTCCTTGGCTTGTTTAATGCACACAGTGGGCATTCCTTAATAAATATCAGGGAATAAGACCTCTGCCTGTTGTTTTCCTTGACAGCATGTTAGTAGCTTAGATATTTACATAGGATACAAACATGCATCTAATTTATTTATGCCACCTAAAGCCTGACAGCGAACCCCGTGAGCCTGTTACTAAACTCATTGGGCAATTCTTGCCCACTGTGTACAATAAAGGGACCTTCTCTGGTTTGGAAAATTCTGAATCTGAATTTGTGTCCTATTTCAGCCAAATAGACTTTAATCTGACTGAAGGTAATTCTGAGCAACACTACCAGTAATACCTGTGGGTGGAGCTGTGGCAAAAGGAGTGAAACATAAGAGAAGCAATTACAATATATTCAATGTTATATTTATAAAGCATCTAACGAATGCTCACATTAAATAGCAGACAATCAGATTTCAGCCAACAGTTTCTTATGCAATGTTTTGTGACGACCCAATGCACATTTTCCGCTGTTGAAGTTTCGGAGTAGAAGTGACAGCATGGTTTTGTTCACTATTCTTCTTCTTGGAGCTGTACCTGAGGGTCTGCAGAGCAAGATTCTCCCTGCTTGTGATGCATTCATTCTATAAAGTGCAACTCCCACTTTAAACATTTGGCATCAGGCAGGGCTTTCTAGCGGAAAGGAACAGGTGATGTCTTATCTGCCTCATAGCCACCTATCAGTGAAAACTTGCTAAACTGTGCATGTGCAGCTTAGTGTTGGTTGCTGGGAATGTCCAATATAACCCGGCTTCTCTTGCTCGTGCCTGGTCTTAATGAAATCTTATGTTACATTATTCCGATGAAGATGAAAATGTGAAAGAGATGAAGGATAAAGATGGTGGCACAAACAAGGAAACTGGGACGTTCATTCATTATTACCACGCTAATTTTCCGATCATTACGGGATCAACTTTGACAAAAGAAAGCAAAGCAGGCCACCACCAAGGTGAGCTCCTCAACAAAGAACCCCACATGGAAAGTGGGTAATAAGGAATAGAGTAGCGACCTGGAGACCACAAGCAACATCCTTTGCCCTCTTCTTCTTGTTCTTTGGAATACAGCCTCCACAGTTCATGTCCTCTTTACCTAATTATGTCACCCATAACCAATACCTTCTACCTCCTCTAAGTCTGTCTTGTAGATAGGGGCCCAATAGTCTAGATTTTACAATGGTAAATTAAACTTCAACAAGTAATTAGACTGTAACTTTCTAAGCTCCTAATTCTTATTCCATCAAATCCTTTTCAGACATTCATTTTTACTGAACAGATTTTCTCGTTGGCAATTTTGTATGCTTTTATTCTTTTTAATAGTTTCTGTATTTATAGAAATGTGTTATGTCATCAAAAGGACAAGTGGAAAAATATTCAGAAGCTGTCAAATTGAGAGGCTTTAAGGTTTAACTGACTAAGATAAATGACTTTGTCATATGATAAATCATTACTAATCATAATTTGTGTGTGTTCTTGGACTCGGCAATGGAGTATGACAGGAGAACAGCCTGTCCACTGCTAATTGCTATAAACTTACCAGATGCTGTAAAATCCTCTCTGTGTTCTATACAAACCACTAGCAATTTCAATATGGATCCCAGGCTGCGTGATTTAATGATGTCATCTCTAGCTTTAAAAGGACTGGATTGGGAAATAAAGTAACAAAGTACGCGGGTTTTATTATTAAAGCAAAAAAAAAAGTTATTTCCTTCCATACTAAAAGACTTTTAATGTCTTGATTGTTACAGTGATGGGTAGACTCTAAAATTTATACACCAACTAAAAATGTATCTTTTAGATAATACAATATTCTGTTTTATGTCTTCTTTATGGTTTTGGTTTTATTTTTCTTTGGTGTGATGTGAAATAAAAGGGTTCCAATATTTAAAGCAGACCTTTCACTAAATTGCCAGGCTGCCTGCACCCCCTGTTCATAAAACACTGCATTACAGGGGGGAAAAAGGAAAGAAAATGGCATAAAAATACTCAACTTATTCCCAGTTTATCACTGCTTTCTGTTGCAGAAGTTATCTGGCCTCATAGCAGTTTTTGTAAAAGATCCGTTATCCAATTCTTATGAGGACACTACTGAACTGTACAGGAGCATGTTCCAGCACAATTTGGGATCCTTAGCTCTACTTTGATCATGCATAAAGACCTATTATATATGAAGCTTTTTGACAGAAGGGTGTGGGAGGTACTCACAAAAGGAGCCCTTACATTTTATTGCAAGATTGCAAGGTCTGCTAAAAAACTTGTTTAAATAATTATTATTACAATGTTTATATCAGTGTAAATACATGTCTGTGAATTTGTGTGGAACTGTTGAGGTCATGGATGGAACTAAATTCTTGGTGAGCTTTTGTCATTATCAGAAAATATGCTGTGTGCATTATGGCAGGGGTCCCAAACCTGTCTGATAGGTGGGCTGCACCTCTGGCCTGTGCACCCCCCAGCAGGGTCAAGAGAAGGACTCTGCTGGGGGGGCACACCAACCAGAGCCGCAGACCATGTCTTCTGTTCAGGTCACAGGCTCAGGGCGGTGGGCGAGTTGTGTCTCTGGACTCCCCCGTGGGCAGGTTCTGACATCATTATGTCACTCTGGGGGAAGTTTCTTCCCCTTTGAGTGACACACGGCTCCCCCGCACATGCGCGGTACGGAGCCAGTGAATTTACTGGTCTGCAAGCTAGAAAAGGTTGGGGACCACTGCATTATGGAACATATACTTATCTTTTTCTGAGCACCCTGTAGTGATGAAAAATCCAGGAACCTTCTACTATTGCATCCGCCAAAGTCACTATCTCACTATTGACTTGTCTTGGTGCACCATGTTCCTCTTCGGTGTTTGGGCAACCGTAGTATCACACCCTGTTTATTCAATCTTTCGGCTCTATCCAGCATGGGGAACAAGGAAATAGCATCTCCTGCTTCCCTTTAGCAGTGCAACCTGGGATAAAATTTCACACCTGAAGGGACGTTTAGGAGCATATTTGCCCCTGCCTCTATTTTGCCCTGCCATTGGATGATAGGACTTTATAGCTTTTTTGCTCACAGCCCCCAGTTGCCTGTTGTGGCTCTAAGCTGGGCTGACCTGCTACTGGTGTATTTATTTGTTACATTAATGGTTGCTGACTTTGCTTGTTCCTGACCCTGTGATTATATGCTGCCTGGTCCAACACAGTCTGTGATCCAAGATCTGTTTCATCTGTATCCATGGACCAATTACCTGTGTATGACCTCTGGGCCTGTATTCTGGACTTGTCTCTGTTGGAATCCTTTGAACTGCATTATCTTGGTTGGCTTCTGGTCAGTCCTTCTGCACATGCCATCCCTTGTGCACACAAGTCCTGGGGGCAACCATATGTTGGGGAACTGCGTTTAGCTATCCATGGCTGATCAGAGGCTTGCAATAGACAAAGAGTTTGACGTTAGATTGGAGGACTGGCGTCTGGTTGGCACTGGTGCTGGGCCAGGGCCCTACACAGGGGGAAATGTTTTTTGGCAAATAAAATATATCTCTTTTGCCAAAACCCTTTAATTTCTACAGAGTTTTTAAGAAAACAAGCACTAAAGTAAAAGTATAGAATCCGTGTGGATTGGTGCTGATTGGCAAGAAGAGTAATAGCATTGACAAGAGAGATAACTCTTCCTAGAAATGTATGGCTGCTCATGACATTTTAATGCCACAGTATTGTTATATCTGAAGTTGTAGATTGTAAAAGGAATATAATAATATTTTACAGGACTGAAGGAAAGGACAGGGAGGACCATTTTATTGTTACTGACCACCAACGATTAGAGGATCAGACCTGATTAAACAAAGCTGCAAATTTAGCACTACACAGCCGTGACCACTTTTTCCATCTAAAATAAGAAATCACTTGGACTGGTGATTTTACTCACCAAGTCAGCTGTTCTTCTAATTGGAAGGTAGTAACACAAAATATTTTATTTTACCAAATCTGTTTATCGCTCTTCCAAGCTAAGGTCAGAGGTCTTTTTCACTGCAGTTTGTATGTTCTGTCTTAAAAAAAAGAAACATTATTTCTGAAAATATATCTAAGTTATTTGTGAGCTGTGAACCCAGCAGTGCTTGTCTTCTACTCTGGAGGGGAATACTTAGAGGCAAAATATTCTGTTGGAGATGATTTTAGCCTCAGCGAGAACACCTTTCACAGCTTTCTGAAACCTGCACAACATCGTTCTCTCCTGCTGGGGCAATAAATGGTGGGAAGCCATTACAGCACAAAGACGAAAAAAAAAACATCACTTTAAGTCAATCTTTAACTCTTTCTTGTTGATATTTTATACCTGGCAAAGCTGAAAAAATATTCACATGGTTGTAATTTACCTTTTACACATCAAACCATGCAAAAAATCATAGCCATTGATGCTATAACTTGATCTGGAAATGGGTTTTCTCATCTCTTGTAGTTTTTGGGTATCATTAATATTATTTTGTATGATAACATTACCTATCATTACCATAACAATTACATATCTACTACTACTACTTCTACTAAAGTTCCCCTTTAAAAATCTGTGATCAAACAGGGCTTCATTGCAGAAAGGGGCAAGCAATGCACCTTCTGCTATAAGCACCTGCCTGATCACTTAGCTGTCAAAATAGCTGAACTGCGCATGTTCTTTGGTGGCTTGGATACCCGACACATCCTGGTTTCCTCTGGAGTTGACGGGACTGAAAGAACTTTTTACGGGACTGAAAGGAGTTGACGGTACTGAAAGAACTTTCGCAAGCCTGCATGAGTGTTACATCCCATCCCAGCTCATCCCAGCTTGGACAATTAAGGTGCACACAGCAGAATAGGGACAGGTGAGTAAAATGATTTGTTCCACTTTCACTAATACCATTTCAAAAGCTGATGTTTTTTTTTAAAGGTCTGGTGATTCTGCCATAAAGGTCTATGTTTAGACACTCTCTGTTATAGGTTGCCAACTGCCTCCCAATTGTTCTCCTGTTCAATGGTCCTCTACCAGTATACTAAAGTGACAGCATATTTTGGCACACGCACTTACACAGCCATGCTGGATCACTGTTAAAGCGGAACTAAACCAAAAATAAAAAAAAAAGTCATTCACCTTAAATCTCGCAGATCTGTCAATTGAGTCAGAGGTTTCTTCGATAGGGTTCAGCGTTGTCCTAGTATCCTCCTTTAGGCCCGGCACAAAGAAAGCACCAGGCACCGCCATCATCTTTGGTCTTCTTCCTCCTTCTTCGTATGTCACCTGATCTCACACTGTGCAGGCACAAGATCAGGAGACATGTCTACTTCCCATCTTTCTTATCCTCCCCTTACTACTACCCCAGTACTCACAGACATAGGTGGAGTTGTCTACACTATAATTTCAAGTAAACATTTGGAGTTTAGGTCTGCTTTAAGTACTTAAGGCCCTGATTTCATTGTGATTGGGGTAGTCACACTGGTATTAGGGGGTGATGGCAGATGTACTTGGTGTATGAACCTGGCAGATGGACCTCATGGCCTAGCTGTCACCACATGGGGAAGCATCAAACTTTCTTTTCCCATAATTTGAAGTTACCGCTATGAATACTCTGTTTTGAACCTACTGTTTTCCCATCAGTGTCCCTACTAACCAATATTCCTAGTCTTCATCACCACTGATGTCATCTTTGTCCTCTTTTCTACATTCAGCATGCTCCATTTTTCACAAAACTATGCAGTGCAGCAAAACTGTAAAGCTTGGCTGATGGACAGAGGATTACGGGAAAAATAATAAAGCCAACCTAATGTATCATTAAAGAACACATTGAAACATTTTTAGTATATACCTGGAATAAATGGCAATTATTTTATGTCTGTAGACTTAGAAAATAAAAATGATTTAGAAAACTTGAGATGTTCTGAATACAGCAATGTTCCCTAGCAGAATGACTGACAGATATAAGACAGCACGAGTGCATGTAGACAGAAAGTGACTCCAAAGAGGGTGCAGATGATCAACACTGTGGGACAGATAAAAGGATGAAATTAATGTAAAATTATATATTTTTATATTTTAAAATGGTGAGACACAATGATTTAGCATCTAGTGATATTTTATAAACGTTTTATAAATATTTTTGGCACATGTCAAGTACTATTGTAGCTTTATTAAAAGCCATGCTATGTTGTTTTGTCATTAACTAAATATCACACCATCTGGTTTCCATTTGCAGTCACTGTCACACTGTCAGAATACCCATATGAATTTCCCATCACATACTCAGACATATACATGCTCATATCCTCATTTACTTTTAGCATAGTTGCATGTGTCCCAGATTACACAGGAGCTCCATCATGGTGCACATCCCAAAAATTCAGTCCATCAAAACGTTCTACTTGCATAAAATGACAAATGTTCAAAGGTAGACAGCAAACAGAGACACGACTGGCTCAGGAGTGTTATTATTAAATCTGTATTTCCTGAGAGAATTGTGCACTTACAATGGGTTACCCTCCCCATTGTAATGGTTAACTGCTCATTTTACTAGGGGGAGATAGAACTGTAATAACTCAACTTGCCCCATGATCCTACACCAAAAAAAGCTTTGTTCTAAAAGTTGCTCTTATATGCATATGGAGGTGCCCAGGAGCAACTAATCTTGCAATTTTAGACTTAAAGCGTACCTAAACTCTGAATTTTAACTTTACATAAAAGGGTAGACAACCCTGTAAGATAAAAATTATGTTTCAGTTTTTTTGAGTGCAACACCCTTAAAGGGTGCAGCACCACTCCCTAGGCAATCAAGAATGAATGGGAGTGCAAAGCCTCCGGGAATACCTACGTCGAGCATCCCGGGAGGCTTTCTCCTGTGAAGGCTGCTTCTTCTGTGTATGCTCAAGCATGTCGCCCGAGCATCACGCATGTGCAGTGAGGTCAGCAGTTTTTTTTCCATTTACGTCACCCGATCTCGAGCCTGTGTTGGGTGACATAAGAAGGAGAACCCAGAAAAACAGAGAGAAGATGGCAGTGCCTAGCGCACCGGTGCGAAGACGGATACCAGAACGACGTGGAACCCGATGGAAGAAACCTCCGGACAGATCGACTGCTTTGTGGGACAGAAGGTAAGTGTGCTTTTTTGTTTTGGGTAGTTTTGGAGTTTACTTCCTCTTTAATAGGCCTGATTTATTATTGCTATCAAAGGCTGGAGAAGATACACTTTCCAAAGTGAAGCTGGGTGATCCAAAAAACTGGGATTCATTTTTTTCAAAGTCATTTGCTATTTGCTAGAAAATGTTTTATTTACTGAACCAGATCCATTACAGATTTGCTGGTTTCACTGATGAAAGTGTATTCTCTCCAGCCTTGGTGAGATTTATTAAACCAGGCCCATCGTCTGGAAGAGGCCTTATGCAATGACATGCCACTTAGTCCTGAGCCCAACCCTCTTGATGATGTGCCCCCTAAAAGGACATGTGGAGTACATGCTGGGCATACAGCAAATAGCAGAATATTAAATCATTCTTCATCCCAAAAATATGAACTAATGATGCTGAGCTAATGCAGGTTCAAAACCTTCAAGCAAGAATGTAAAAGACTGATCGAATATGTATTCTTTTACGCTTTACTTTTATGTATTGTGCTTTATGTGTATTGAAACAATCTTATTCTTAAAACAACAAAAAGCTTTTTTTTTTTTTTGAAAATAAATCAAGTGGAAAGCCAGATTAAAGGTGCTAAAATTGCCTCTGTCAGACAGAATTGCTCACAGAACATGTTTAGTAATGAAAAATGCAGAACAGTTAGCTACACGGGCAACAATTAAAACAATATATTAGAAACACAGAATTATGAAATTGGTCTAATATGCAAAAGCTCACAGCGTGAGAGCAACGTATTACTGGAGATTACATTCCCGAGACATCAATTAACATAAGTGCATCGACTTTCCAGGTATTTGCAGAGAAGCAGATACAACAGTGTGCTGTCAGCACATAGACAATTAGTGCGCTCGACATACATCTGAAAAATGCTAGCGGTATAATAAAGAAAGCTGCTCCAGAAAACATTACATGCAAGCCCTACGAGATGATAATGGTGAGCGCTGAATACATTCATCTTTGCCGGCATGCTGTAAAATGGATTTGCAAAAGTAGCGCTGAACAATATACTATTACATGGTACTCAACATAAATAATATAATACGCAAAGTGCTGCATCTGGGCACATACATTTCTTAGCTTATTATAGGCTTTGTGTTTCTTATGACTTTTTTATAGAATCTGCACGGGCTGAAGAGATGTACATTCAAACTATCACTTGAAAAACAAAAAGATGGGTTTAAAACAGAACTCCAGATTTACCTCCAGGCTTGTACTGGCTCTTCTATTTTGCTGAAATTGTTTACTCAATTGTTTACTTAAAAGCTCTAAGTCATATAGAGCCCACATTTTCTGTCTGGAGGATGTCCAGCATCATCTAGCACTATCCTTCCCAGTCTGACTGTCCTTAACCAGCTCCCTTCGTACATTGGATGTCAGGCGTTTCAACCTAGGAGGCTTTGCATCACATATGGGTGTTAGCATAGCTTACTTTTTCAAGAAACATTTCAAGAGTGATAATGTAAGGTACAGTATATACCTAAATATAAACTGATTCAAATATAAGCTGGTGTACTTACTTTACCAGAAAATACAGTAAAATGTAATTAAAATTCTTTAACTCGGGAATAAACTACAAAATGTGCCATCATTGCTAACTTTAAACAATAAAGCTAATAAAGTTAATTTGAAAAAATACATTCATGGTGGGTTATTTTCGAAACATTTATTTAAAAGGAAAAACATTACAATCACATAGCCTCAGTCTGAATATCCTTATTCTCCTTATTTAAAAGTTTGTAAAGTATTTTATACTTTTAAGTTGGTTATGATGGTTCAGTTGCTGATGATCTTTTGTGCATGGTTGTTGACCATCAGTAGATGGCGCTGTCTTCTTTTGAAATGAGTGTAACAAACTCATATCTCTTGCCTCCCTCATCAAGAATTTGTTTTGCCCTAACAGGAGGAGCCTGCACAATTTACTGATGTGATCCAAGTATAACTTGAGATTTCTAACGACATTTTAAGGGGAAAAAAATCTTGGTTTATACTTCAGTATAAACAGAATGCAAACAAATACCAAAAACAAAAAATTGAGTATATTTAATAATTTCACGTTAATGAGGAGAAAGAAGGAACCATACAAAGTATACTCAATTTATAATATATACTTTTTATACTATTTTACGTTAGCTCTTAATAGTACAAGCCTAGAAACAGAAGTCATTTAGCCAGCCAAGTCAATTCACCCTAATCCAAAGATTTGCCCTGTTCTTGACACCTTTCTCTCTGTCACCTGCATGATGTATATCTCTTCCTTGATTACTTTCATTCACCAGAGCTCTGATATTTATGTCTGGGTTTATATCGCAGCTCACGCCGCATACTTATCACCCTGTTATCTCTTCTCCCAGGTTGACATCTTGAGTAGGTTGTCATATTGTAGACCAAGTTCCTTGATTCAATGTACCTGATGTCACTAAGGTCAAATTTCTGCAAAGCCAACATCAGCGATGGCCTTGGGCGACAGTGCCGGCACACAGTGATTTGCTCAATAGCTGTCAATAAAACACACCTGTATATATCAAAGGTTTTCAGACTGTCACCTTACCAGCTATTGAAATCCACTGTGGACCCAATTATTGTTCTGCCTGTTCAGATTGGGCATTGGAATAGTGCAATGTGTACATAACCAGACCTGAACTGCTGGCTAAATATATGATAGTGGGATCCATTTATTGAAGAGGGGGCATTTTTATAATCAGTGTTATAGATACAGTAATATGGCTTCTTTATAAATTGGTCCAATATTTAGTAATGAGGTTTGGGTTCATCTCATTCTTCTTCTTGGTGATCTCTAGGGAACATGGACATTCACAGAGTTTTTCTTTTAATTCTTTTTTTTAGCCTTGAAAAAAAATAATGATGAGATGGTGGATGAGAAGATGTTGCCCTCCTTAGATCTCTGAATATATTACAGAACTTCAGATATTATCTGATAATAAAAAGGTAATGGAAGGGTTTGGTGTCACAGTGATGTCCAATGGGAATGGGGACTGAGTCTCTTGGTGAACCCTCCTTGTCTTGGTGAAAGGTACATAAAATTAGGACCTTTAGGAAAACAATTCCAGCAAACATATTTTTGATTAGCTATCCTGAAAATGCTGCAATTTTGCACAAGTCAGAAGGATCACACAATGGGCCTAGTTTATTAAAGCTCTTCAAGGCTGGAGAAGATACATTTTCATCATTGAACCTGGGTGATCCAGAAAACAGATTTCATAAAAATAATTTGCTATTTGTTAGTTTGTTGCTATCCTGGATCTGATCCATCCCAGGTTTGCTGGATCACCCAGGTTCACTGATGAACGTGTATCCTCTCCAGTAATGGAGAGCTTTAATACATCAGGCCCAAGGTACCTTAACCATATTCCCTGCAAAATAGGCATGCACAGCTCATAAAGATGGCAGTAGGGCTGGGCTTCCTGAAGCCAGTACTTATATCTCTGATTTCTGAATCACCAATCACCTTTAATTTTCAAGTGTGTTAATGCTATGCTTTATGGCAGGTGTCTCCTGTTCTTCACCAGAGCACCCTGCAAGGAGTGATGTCAGTAACCCCAGTAGCCACTGCTTAGTTGCTAGGAGATCACTAGGTGCCCCCAGGCTCTCCCTACCAGGGGTGAGCAGAGAAAAGATTCCTTCAGTGCAGGACAGGCAGTGAACAGTTACCAGGTTCGAGCAGCCAGCAGGCAATACTCGTGGTTAAGATAGCCCACAGTTAGGCCAGGCATAGGGAAATAATCATTGTCAGAACAGGTCAAGGTAAGAGCAACAAAAAACAGAGAGTGAGGTCCGGGTCAAGCTGTGGCCAGCATCCAAGTCAAGTTAGCACAATAACACTAAGGAATTACCAGGTACCAAGCTGAAGATCCAGCCACCTGTGCCTAGGACTAGAGACCCTGTTAGTGTTAAATATTTACCAGGTTTTCTGTGTATTTCTTTCTTTGACACAGTATTACCAGCACAAGTGTTTCAGGATCACCAGATTCCAGACAATAGAGGTGGGGTGGACTGGAATGTCTGGATGAGAATTTAAGCACTTCAGCAGTTTTATTATTGTCCTTTTTTTGCATTTCAAGACCTATGCAATCAATGTATTGACATTTAATAAATTATCTTATAAAATAATCCTTTAATTTTGATTGGAGTGTATCTATTAAACATGAAATATTCAAACTTATTAAAATTAAAGAAGCCAGGGTATAATGTCTACCTGTCTTGGTTCTTCTCAACATAATGTTTTATTCCTTTAATACAGGCATTCTTTAACATACACCTGTCATGGAAGACATATGGTATTAGCATGACAGCCAGGGAACAACAATCTCAAAAGGAGAGATGAGCAATGACAGCCGTCATAGATCTCCAATGAGAGGTTTACCTTATATTTAAGGAAGATCATACAGATTTATCATTCGGACTTATATTTGCAAACCAAGTATCTCTTTGCTATATATATATTTATATATAATGAACTAAAATATATATTTAT
>NC_092866.1:15019793-15043713 GCF_032062135.1 Pyxicephalus adspersus | reverse complement strand
TACATAAAGTATTAAAAATTCTACTCATTCTCCTTTTTTGGACAGGATCATTTCATCTCCTAATCACTCTGCAATTAAGTTAAAAATGTGTCATTGGAAATAAATATGTTTTGACTGTTAACTGACAAGCCAAGAAGACATCTGCAACACTAGTAATTTAATCATGCATTATTAAAAAAAATATGGCAAGCAACTTAAATTGTTCAGAGTGGATTAGTTCTTCTTGCGTCAAAGAGAGAAGAGAAAAAAAAAAGTTTTCCCAAGTTAAAATTCTTAAAAAAAAAAAAAAGTCGTATTACTCTAAGACTGATAGGAATCCTGCGAGCTATTTGATGTCTCGGATGAAACGTGCTATGCAGAGAGTGGGCTCGGAATCCCATTTTAAAGAGGATCCTTGGTGGCAAAGCCTTTAATACACTACTTTACTCTGTCAAGAATTCTAATACCTCCAGCTGGAGTTCTTGATATGCCTCAAGGTAGATTTTACTTGTTCTCATATAATCAAACACGTAGGGCATCATAATGAGTGCATGAAAGATTGACCTCCATAAGGTGCCCCCTGTGAAACATTCCTGCAATGTCTGATTACTCCAAAAGCCCAGGCATCACAGTCACAGTTAATGATATCAGTTACCACAGCAAGGTGCCTCAGGCACTGCTTCCCAAGGTCACCCGACACTGCAGTACACTTTGCGTTCCTGATTCCATGTTTATTGTTGCCTTTAAGCAGAAACCCAATTACAGCTGCCTGCTATGTCAGTGGATACTGTGAAGTTGCACAACAAAAGGTAATAAATACAAAAACGTCACTTAAGGGAAATATGGACCCCTCTTGGAATATTTCAATTTCTTTTCTTAAAAAAATCAATTTGTTTTATTTTTTATAATAAAAACACATTTTTAAAATACATTTATTCAGTGAAACTGGGTGATCCAGCAAACCTGGAATGGATCGGGTCTGGGATTGAAAACATTTGCTAAATAGCTAATGACTTTTAGGAAATCCATTCCAGGTTTGTTGGATTACCCAGCTTCACTGATGAAAGTGTATTCTCCCCAGCTTTGGAGAACTTTAATAAATTTAATAAACTTTAATAAATCGGGGCCATAGCCTTTCCTTTGGTGTGATTTTCCCCTTAGCAATTCATAATGCTCTGTAAAATTAGTATCATGAGTTGTCCTAGTAATAAATTGCTTGTAAATAAAGTTTCTAATATAAATATTAAATATAAATATGATCAAAAAGAATGCAATAACCTAATGAAATTGGAGTTTACCTTTAACTTGTCTCCAAG
The DNA here is from genome assembly GCF_032062135.1 of Pyxicephalus adspersus. Taxonomy (NCBI): domain Eukaryota; kingdom Metazoa; phylum Chordata; class Amphibia; order Anura; family Pyxicephalidae; genus Pyxicephalus; species Pyxicephalus adspersus. The sequence continues at coordinate 15,042,418 of NC_092866.1, read as the reverse complement.
GTAGTGTAGATCACATCCAGAACTAATTCTATATAAGCAAAAACATAGAGTTCAACCTTGCATGGGGTTGCTGTTGGATTCCCATGGACTCATCACCTGATACCCTTTGTGTGCACCAAAGCCAATACTTCCCTTCCTCCTCCATATGCAGAGTTGTGCAGGGAAGTTGTAATAACTTTATCTGACTTGTTCCTGCACCTGCCTGCAATGTTCCCTATATTTTGAAAGCAGTGGAACCAGACAGCTGAATCTGCAGATACTAGAACAAGTCAGCTAGCTGGTGTGGGGGAAATAGGGAGGGCCAATAATATTAAAAAAAAAATCCATGGGGCAAATATAAAAATAAAAAATGGGGGTCATAAATGACAGCAGCATTTCAGCTCTCTGACATCTCTTCCATCAGATGGGATCATTGGGAAGGTGGGGACCCAGCAGATCCCTCCAAAACCAACCCTGGACCTAAGGCACCAAACCAAAAATGGCACTTCTCCCCATCCATGGCAGTCACAGATTTCATGCAGAGCACATTCTGAAAATGTTATATATTAAAACTGCTGAATATGTCTGGATCCTGGCAATCCCATTCCACACCATAAACATTTACATATTTTCCCTTTAAGTTCCCTTTAAGTGCTGTGCAACTCCAACTAATGACATCAGAATGTCAGCTGTAGCAAGGGTGATAAGATTCTGAATGCAACTGTCATTTTTATCCTGTGCTCAATAAATTGTATTTACATTTATTCTTGCAGCCTTAGGGCGATATTAGGCGCTGTCTCTGACCTAGATTTACTAGGTTCTACGAAATTAGGACAAATAAAGTGAATATGGATTGACCATTATTTTTTCCAGGATAGATTATTTTTAATATTTTTCCCCCCTATAACGGAATTATCCTTACACCTGTCTGGGCTCTGAATATTTACATTCTGAAAGCGATATTACTTTCCAATGACAGCTCATTAGTCTGAAGTAAGCTAATGTAATTTTATGTAAAGGGGAGAGCTCACTAAAATGATTTATGCTTGTTTGCATAAATAATTGTTTGAATAAATAATGGCATTAAAGCGATGCCTTAAATGTGGATTTTTACTGTCGATGTGCAGTGAGGCAAAAGTCAGTTTTTTTTTTATGTCATGCAGAGACACTATACTGAAAGTTAGAATGCACAGATGGATCTGTATTGGTTAAATTATTTTATTTAACGCTAATATATTCTACATTCTAATATATTCTACATGCTGAAACCAACCTATTCGGATCTTTACAAGTCTACATGAATCAAAGAGCTGTACCTTTTATCATCAAAAAGCAATCCTTTAGCTCTGTTCCAAATGTGCCCCATCCTAGGTGTCTCTTCTAGAGAGAATTATACCATTTCTTTAATCCCACACCGACCAATGAGACTGTACAATGACATCCTCAATTTCTAGACGCTCAAAAGGTAAGTCAGTGTACACACGTTCAATTTTTGTTGCTGGAAACAATCTTTTATGATTGTTTCCATGGACAAAAGAGTGACAGATGGACAAACAAATGCTGTACAAACAGTGCTGTTTTTTCTACTAGAAGGAGTGAGAACAAGCAGCGCCCAGCTGTGCTCTTCTCTATTGTCATTCTCTGTTGGTCGCTCTTGGATCCGTCAGGTTGGATCTGTGAAAGATATCAGGCTACTGGTCCACACATGTCAAATTCTCGCCCAAGACAAGCTTGATCATTCATATCGGGTGGGAATCATCTTACGTATGTACATTAGTGGCAGCAGCAGAAACAGATTAAAGCATGTTCTGTACCCAAAGACAAGAACATACAGTACATCTCTGTGCCATCATTACATCATTAGATTCCAGAAATATGTTGTCAGTGGAAGTCCAGCTTGAGAGCTTGCAGCTATACAAAGGTCAACTACTAGCTCTGAAAGAAGGATTTTTATTAAAGTTATTTCTGATACTTGGATCAACAACTTAATGTGCATTTCTTTTTATTAGTTTTATTCTTTAATATTATTCCCATGTGTCTGTACAGCACTACGCACAGATCAGGTTTTGCTGCCTTTTTTCCTACACATAACATAAAGCCAATTACTCTAACTGCATGTTTTTGTAAGTGTGGGAAACCAATGCAAACACAGGGAGAATATACAAACTCCTTGCAGGTCCCGGTTCTGAGATTTACAACCTGTTTGGGCTTAAAACCAGGACCAAGTGCAGCAGTGCTGGCCACTGAGCCCATTGTGCTACCCTGTGGTGTTAATTATAAAGGGTCTAATATAATATGCATCTAAAACACATTCTTTCACCCATGTGGACTTTTATTGCATATTTCCACAGCTATTAGCACTGGCATAAGAACAGGGATTTAACTGATTACAATGGTGATTGGGCCCTTAGGGATTTCCACCATCTGACATGCCTAGGGGGGCAGATAAAAGAAAGTGGGGGTGGACACTGTATTTAGACCAACACTAAGGGGCTGTGCTAGTTGGGGGTGGAAAATGATTCCTAGCTGTGGGTCTGTATACAATACTCTACCCCACTCATTTCTTGGCATCCATGTATCATGCTGTCTCTCTGAAGCTGCTGCATCCAAGTGAAGATAGAAGTCAGTGTAGATACAGATACAGAGGTTATGTAACTGAGGAGGATCTGCATTGAGAGTGGTCTGCAATAAGGGAAGGCGTGTAGTGAGCCTGGCACGGGTGGGAATGTCATGCCCGCAGTTTTTTCGGGAATGGGCACACGTGCCCACTCTTATTTTGCAAAGAATTCTTGGTTGGCCCTCCGCTCTGGCCAGTCAGCCCCCCGCGGGGTCAGGAGAAGGACCCCACTGGGGGGGTGCACTGGCCAGAGCCGCGGACCATGTCTCCTGCATGGAATTGCAGGCTCAGGGCGATGGGCGGGTTGTCTCTCTGAAAACAAACCCACCCACTCTCCCATCGCAGGCTCAGACCTGCGATGGGGGAGTGGGAGGTTTCCGGTATCATGATGTCACTCTGGGGGAAGTTTTTTCCCCTTTAAGTGACATATAGGCAAGGGTGTAGTGGAGGGGTCATGTTTACATAACAATGATGCGCATGTGCGCTCGCCATGGGTAGTACTGTGCCCTCTCCTTTTTTTTTTTTCAACCTACCCCCTTATTAAGGGGGGTTTTCACTGAGGGCAGTCTGTAGAGAGTTTACCATTGAGGAGGGTTTATGTTGATGAGGTTTGTCACTAAGGGTGATCTACACTGAGGGGGTCTAGGCTGATGGGGTTTGTCAGTAAGGTGGTTTGTCACTGTTTCTCTTCTTCGGAGCCCATAGGTCCAGAGCTATACCACTGGCTCTTAATAAAAAGCCTTTCAAAATGCAGTGGTTAAACCTCTCTACTTACAACTTTCTACTTGTCATTTGCAATGATTTTGAAGTGCTCATTTTACTGCTTTTATGATATATATATATATATATATATATACACTTATGCTGCAGACACACTGAATCTTAAACTCTGAGAGTACTAAAGACTAAACCAACCAGACAATTAGCATTTTTGGATCAGCACAGAAATGGGGCATGCCAGTGCAAGGCTACCCTAATCCAATTCAGTTCAGTTGGACTTTCTATAACTGTTTTTACTTCCAGTTTGAATTATACATGTACTTCAAAAGTATTTCATATATTTTTGGCAATTAGTCCAATTTTAATGGCCATTAAACTAGCTTCCGCCTCCACGCAAAACTTTAGATCAAAACTATGAATTCTTCTGCATGCCGAAATGATAAACATTAAAGTTATGTTTATAACATTCCGGAGCTGAGAGAGTTTTAATATTTTAATATAATCCCACAGTATAATTTGATGAAAAGAATGCATATTTTATGTGAAGACCTATCAAAGCGTAGACAAAAATAAAAATCAGCGATAAAAATGCAAAGTGTTGCACTTTAGCGCATCAACAAATACTAAAGTCTGTTATATCAGCAAAGAAGGCTTGATTCAAACAGACAAGCATATCGTCTGAGTGGCAAATGAGACTATTTTCAGTGCCACCCTGTCATCTGTTACTGCTAATACAATCCAGTTACCAGGTTTCAGCTAATTTATGACAGCCATCGAAAAAATACAAAAGGGTACAATGCTTTGCTTTCAGTATCTGAATCCTAAATGGTTGACTGATAAAAAAAAATAGAAAAAAATGCCATTGATGCCTTTGGGAAAATGCATCAAGATCACAAAGTGCAAAAGCAGTTTTGACATTAGTCCATGTGCAAGAAGAGAGCTCCAAAGAACATGGAAAATGATTCATTAAAGCTAAACTCCACAGAGTTGGGTGAATGCACACATGGAATGAATAGGGAGCTTTTTTCACTTGTTTAACTACTTGTGTTTTTGTCTGTTAAGTCCTGAGACTTTTACGACTCTGCTACATAGCACAGCCAGGCTGAGGACCTGAGGTTTTCTTTTACTGTTAAAGCAGGACTTAAGCATTCCATACAAATATGTGGAAAAATAAAGAAATACAAATTAGATACATTTTATGACTATAGAAATGTGTACTGTATATCAGAAAAAGACTGTAGATAAACATCCGTTGGGCATTTTTTTTTTTAAGTATATCAAAATAAGGGACGAGAAGAAGAGGAAAAGTGAAAAAGAAGAAACAAGGACAATAAATAGTCAGATGTAAAGGAGGAGGAATGAAGAAATGAAAACAAAAGAGGGTCATGAATAAGTAAAGTAAGCAGTACCCTCTGGGTTCAAGACAACAACTGATACTGTATTCTCTACTGGGAACAATTGGTCATTTATTATGCCTGATGCATCCTTGCCAAGTATTCTACAGATTAGCAGTACTGAAACCAGTAAAACCAAGTGTTTCTGAATCTTTGGAGCCTTAATCCTGGGATGCAACAATATCCTAATATTGTTATAATATTGCATAATATACAAGACGGGAGCAGAACCCGAAAGAAGGAGAAAGATGATGGCTGTGAACTGGACAGTGGGGATGGCCATCTTTTTTTTTCTTTATCTTTGATCTCACTGCTTCGAGGAATCAGGAAGAAATTGTTTCCCCTGTTGAAGCAGATTGTACCAGAGTTTTTTTGCCTTCCTCTGGATTAAGGTTTTTATTTGGGATATGTTTATTTTTCCAGTGGTTGAACTTGAGGTCTTTTTTAACCTAACTATGTAATTATGTAGCTGTGGGTTGTCGAAAGCCCCTTAAGATGCATGCTTGCAGGAAAGAAGAAGAAAGCCAGAACGGCAAGGGACCTACTGGACCCAATAGAAGTTCCCTTTTTTTCTACATAAAGAACGACTTTATGATATGAATTACATTTAAATCGAATATCGTACACAGTAATATATAATATAGTATAAGGAGGGCACAAAAAGAAGTATATTATATTAGGGATACACAGAGTAGATACAATAACATTAAATAATAAATTAAATGCATATTATAAATAGATGAAAAAATTGTCCATAAGGCTAATATTTAAAAATATTTAAATCAATGGTTTTGTGCCTGAAGTTTAGCTCCAAAACATACATTGTTCCTGTGCATTGTAATAGGAATTTTAATAATTTTGACATGAAAAGTTATTAAAAGATTTACTTAAAAATTCAGTTTTGCACTTTTATTAGAACTGTTTTTAGATTAAGCCTAAATATAAAATTTATACACTGAGCTTTTACTGTCCATCTGCTTGAAACTTGGAAAATTCTCTCTCATGTAGCTGATTGCATTGAACAGCAATAAACGCATCCATGCTGATACAGGTTACATTATACTTGATAGAGCCACCACGATACAGTCATATTAACCTGGCAATTCCCTTTTAATTTTCTATTTAATGTGCAGAGTGACTAACAAGCCAAAGATCTAAAATTAGCATATTTAAGTATGTCTGACATGTCACAAACTTTTTTTTTTACTTATTCCATTTCCTTGTCGAATTCTGAGCAGTGATTGCAATTAAATGAATTAAAGTAAGTTCATAAATTTGAAACACCAATTTCCTTCAAATCATTTTACTGTCAGTACTTAAATTAATAATTACCAAATCCAGCCAGATTCCATGACTGGTTTTAAAAGGGATAAGAATAATGACCTGATTGCATATGATAGAAAGTATTTTGCTAGCTGAAATATATTTTACATATAACTTTAGGGGAAATTCAAATGTTCCTCTTTTTTTCTGCACCAATATTTTCAAACAGAGTAAACCAAAGTCACATATAGGTTTAAGGTAATGTACGGTATGAAAAAATACTTTGACTGTAATGCATATCCTACTAAAATACTTATTTGTAATAATACCAAATGCAATACTATTGAATGTAAATTGATCAATAGTTGTAACGGGGGTAATTATCAACCACACATCCCCCTAGAGCAGTGTTTCTCAACCAGAGTTTCGAGGCACCGTAGGGTTCTTAAAGGTTGCCTTGCAAGGGTTCATTGAGCAATGAGCAATTTGTGCCTTTAGGGTCATATTAATTAATCTAAAATTTGTCTTTGGCTATTTGTAAGGATGATGTTTTTCCCTTTGGCAGCAATGTAAAAGGCATTTATCCTAATGGCAATATTGCTAATGTACTGGGCACTAGAAGTTAAATGAGGGCTTGCCCTCATTTAACCTCTAGTGCCCGGGGAGGCAGGAGGAGTACCGTGGCTGCAATGCAGCCGTGAGAATCCTCCTGTGCGCGATCCCCGGGCACTAGAAGTTAAATGAGGGCAATGAATGAGCCGTGGTACTCACACTGTCAATTTGAGGCCTGCGGCTATGCTCATCAATGAATGCAGCCGTGGGAATCATCACAGGATCCATAATGAGCACAGTCGCAGGACTCTGTGTTCTTGGATGGAGAATCTCTATTCAAGAACACATACTACAGGGCTGCAAGAGCAATCAGGGGAGCGAAGCTGTCAGCTCTGCTCTCCTGATTGCTCTTGCAGGTCCCAAAAAATGCGATCTCGACAGCCGAATTCACACAGGCCGTTCTCACTTACATGTTTGGTAAGCGAAAACGGCCCAATTCGCCGTGAGATCGAATTTAAAAATTTTGCTTGCCCATCCCTACTCTGAAAACCTTACCATTTTCTCAACGGTTTCCCCATGTAAAAAGGTTAAGAAACACTGCCCTAGAATCAGTGGGAAAAGGGGATATGGGGATGGGGTTCTTACTGTCCTCTAATAATTAAGATTTGGACTTTGTAGGAATCAAAGGGGGTTAAAGCCAGTATACAACTAACTAGCACTGATTTTCCTTGCTACTTAGGAACTACACCTGCCATTGCTCTCCAAGGCTCTCCATTGCTCTCCTAAGGCCTGCTTAGGATATTGTTGAACCTGAAGGAGGTGCTGCTGGCCAATTAGATACCTAAGCATGACAACACTTTTTTACATTCTGAAGAGCAGGCAGGAACATGGCAAAGGCTGAGGGCTGACAGTTGATGGGGGATTGAGGGGTCAAAAAGTAGCTTGTAATGATCCCTGATTTTCTTACACCCAGATATTAGGAAGCAGTAATCACACCACAACCTCAGTGCATGTCTAAACTGCCCCTGAATGTGAAATTAAATTTTATCATTAGCAGTGTATAGACACAACATAGCTGCTATGAATAACCCACAATGTTGAGTAAATCCCTAAAACTTTTTTTTGATCAGTGGAGAAATATCCACTCACATTGGCGATGTTGAGAAGTGTTCTCTTAGTGTAGAGGCACTCTGTAAGTAAAGAATAACTCCTTATATTAGTAGCCATTGCAAAGCCACAATACATACAATAAAGCTGAACTCCAGGAAGATAATAAAACGCAAAATAAACCAGTCCTGTATTTATTGTTTCATCCACTTTTTCAATGGACAGCAATCTATAACATTGACTTTGCATCAGCCGGTTATGGTAAAAAACAGAGGAGTTCTGATTAGGGGAGGGAGAAGCAGCACATGAAGCCAACGCTGGTAGACTGCAAAATAAAGATATTGTAAACCCTTCACAGTATCTTGCTTTAAAATCTGATTATATTCTTTATGGACTGTATTTATTTAAACACCTGTTAAACAGGTAAGCAAGAAGCAGTACATTATCTCCCCAATTTATTGAATCTGAAGAAACATACAGGCCCTTCATCGGCAGACATTGGTTAAAAGAGTGTCAGAAGTATTACTTGTCTGTTGTCTTGGCAGATTCTGAACACATGTTTTTTCTCTTAGCTCTCCCCTGGGAAGATTGTTGACTAAACATTTCAGTAACGGCAGCAAACAACAAAAGACCTTTGGCAGCCCTTCATGCGCAACTGTACAATCTTATAGAAAGGTGAATTGAAGACAGAATGAACCTTATCTAAGGCCAGCAATTGAGATTCCAAGAGGGATGGATATTAGTAAGATGTTTTGCTGCAAAGCCACACAAAATCCTTTGTTGGCAAAATTTGGGATTTGTTCAGACAAGCTGGGGGAACAACGATTCCTGGAGTGGTTTCCAGTGGTTGGCACCTTTACAGTCACTCAGACATCCATCATCCTTGGGGAATCAACCATCATATGAACATTTTACATTGGGTGGCAGCAGGTGGTACCGAATCACTTACGACTGCCCCCATTTATTCCATATGATTGGCTGCAGGCAAGTTGTGTTCACCTGCAGATATTAAGAAGCAGTAACCACACCACAACCTTAGTGCATGTCTAAACTGCCCCTGAATGTAAAATTATATTTTATCATTAGCAGTGTATAGACTCTGGCCCTGATTTATTAAAGCTCTCCAAGGCTGGAGAAGATACACTTTCCTCAGTGAAGCTGGGTGATCCAGCAAACCTGGAACTTATTTCTTAAAAGTCATTAGCTATTTGTTAGCAAATGTTTTCAATTCTGGACTGGATCCATTCCAGGTTTCTTGGATCACCCAGATTTGCTGATTAAAGTGTATCTTCTCCAGCCTTGGAGAACTTTTAACAAATCAGGGCCACAGACATCTAGTAAGTATCAACTATTAACCCTGAACATGTAGATTTATCAAAGGTGTTAAAGCATGTTCACTTAGCAAAATGAATTTTCACTTAATGAATGAAGTGCAACTATGCATAGACTAACCACCAAAGAATTTTCTCTTTGCACAGTCGTTTTTTTTATTTTTGGGAGATTTTAAGTCTGAAAGTATTTTACATCTTTGTCCACAAAATAAGGATTTCCAAAATACAGTTTATCTCTTTCCTGTTCTGAAGTTTATAAAGATTTTAAAGAATACGTAGTTGCAATGAATTCTTCATTTTAGATAACTTTTTCAAAATGAATACAGGTTTCCCTTTACCTTAGAATGGAGTCATATGCTAGCAGTACATATCAATTGTTGCACATAATGCGGCAGGGTTCCTCTTTTTATCCAGCATGGAACTTGTTTTGAGTGTGGTCTTACAAGCACCTTAGGGTCATCTGTCTGACCCCTTAGCTAATAAGGCTCTGAAAGACATCCTTTTCATTTCTTTTTATTGCTGGTTGACCAGACGCACAAATGTCAGCGGCTGCTAGTTATCCCCTTGCAGCCAATGAACCAGACCAGCATGGTGCCAAAGAGATGCATTTCTTTTGCACTTCACATTCAATTCAGATAGTCGGGGATTATATATCTAGACATTGAGCTGGTTACATTTACTGACAGCAGGTGCTAGATTTTATGTGTGCTGCGACAAAAGCTGACATTAAGGTTCTTCCCATGTTTGTATAGGTTTTCTTCTTTACCCACGCCCCCCCCCCAAAAAAAAAAAAACATATACTTTGAGGTTATTTTACTTTCCTTAAAATTGCTTTGAAAATATCTTGGTGACTGTGCTACGGACATCCGATTATGAGCTCTTCTAACTGTCAGCGACATTACTATGAACTTTGTATATGCATAGAAGAAGGTTAGAGCGCTACAAATACATCTATTAAATCCAAATAAATTAAAGTGCAAGTAAACTCTAGTAATAAAAAGATTGCAACAGAGCAGATACTTATGATATAAAAGAGCCTTACATGCCTGACAGCAATTTTAAATACATTCACCTGTTCCTGTTCCATTGCGGTGGCCGCATCTTCATTTGCTGGATTGGGATGACATAATTTCCAATATATATCTTTCACAAAGAACCCATTGGTTTCAATATGATTTTTATTGTGTATTTATTTATTTTAAAGCAGAACTGCTAGTAAGAACTTAAAAACATTACACAAAAACAGGTTTTATTCTTTAAAAGATAAACATTTATTGTTAATAATATCAAGCTTTATAATGCATGTGGATATCTAAAAATAATATTGCAAGGATAATGAATCCTTTTTGGAATCTCAGGTATTTAAAGACAATATTAATGAGTGCAGAAGTCTGAAATTCAGGATCCGTCCTTTCTAAAAAAAAAAACAGCATCCATCCTATCCAACATTAAATGCTTGGTTTTATTGATAAATTCAGTATAAATAAAATATTGTGTTCCGATGCTCTCTTTAATCTTTAAAATAAAATCTCATTGTCAATTGTCCTTCTCTCTGTGTTTTTTTATTGAAACAATTAAAAGAGGAATCAAACCAAAAAATACAAAAATCACACTTACCTCCAACCCCCCAAATCAAGCAGCAGCAACCAGCATATCCGTGACAGGAGCAAAGACAAAAGTTAGCATGCCTGTACCTCCCGATGACTCTCCCTTGTTGTTTGACAACCCTGAAAGGCCAGCAGCAGAGGACACTGTGGTTAAGCGGGCACGACACTACGGCTCCCTCAAGGAAATGCGTTGCCAGGCAGTGCTGAAACTGGTGTCCTTGGGGAAGAAAAATCACGCCGCCAGAGAACTTGTCTGCTTTGCACAAAGAGGTTGAGGCTTGGCTGACACCCTCCCGGCTCACAACAAGCAACGAGGTGTGCGACAACAGGGCCAAGCTCCTGGCCGTGCTGCACATGGACCGCATAACACATGTGCCCTGCTTTGCGCACATACTGAACCTGATGGGGCAGAAGTTCCTCCGCACGTACCCAGGACATACTGAGACAGGCTCACTCCATCTGTAGCCATGTCCGCCGATCCCCTCCTGCCGCAGAGGCGCTTAGCAAGATCCAGTGGCAACAGAGGTGGCCACTGCATAGACTCATTTGTGACACTAGATGGAACTAGATGGAACTCCACCGTGCACATGCTCCAGCGTCTGTGTGAGCAAAAGCTAGCCATCCGCCATTACTTGGTCAGCGCGGTGCATGGAGGCAGCGGGGCCCTTGGTACAGCTGCACAACTGAGCTATTTTCGCAGTGACCAGTGGCTGCAGATGGAGACCCTGTGCAAGGTACTGGACCCCTTTGAGCAGGCCACAAACGTTGTGAGTCGGGAGCAGTCAGGCTGGAAGGAAGTCATACCCATCATCTTTCTGCTTGATAATACCCTGTGTGGGCTGATGGAAAGTGGGAGAGGAGGGGAAGAAATGGGGGAGGAGGGTTAGGGTGACATTACACTCTACAGCGCACAGCCAGCATCAGGAGGAATGGCCAGAAAGGACATTGGCTGGCATCAGGAGTTTCAAGAGGAGGAAGATGATTATGATGATGATGATGAGGGAGACCATGTTGGAGCTGCTGGACAGGACCCGTCCAACATGCATTTGTGCTGTCACGCCCCAGGCATTTTGCGGGCGATGGAACAACAGCAACTGCCGAAGCATGAAGAGGAGGAGGTGAGTGATGTGGAGGAAGATGTTTTGGTGCCTACTGAGGGACAGGAGGAGGATGAGCCCAGGGAACCCCTCTTTCATATGTGTGTCCACATGTTGCGATGCCTAGGTAGAGACCACCGCATTTGCAGCATCAAAAACCAGGATGATTACTGGCTGACCACCGTTCTGGATCACCGCTGCAAAGACAAAATGTCACAATTTCTACCCAACCCGGCGCAAGAGAAAGAAAAGGTGACCCGCCTGAGCAGAATACTATGCGACCCGCTGTGTGAGGGGTTCGCACACCACATTCCACACAGGGAGCTCTGGCAGACACTGCCTCCACCGTATCCTCCTGCAGCGGCAGCAGCCTCACCTTTTTGAAAATGAGCGAAAGGTGGGTTACTAACAACTATCATATTCCCACTGCAGATGTCACTGATTGACTGACATATGGACTCACTGGCCAACCAAGATGCCTCTGTGAACCCACACTGCTCCTGTGCTGAGTCTGTAGCTGCCTATCACCAAACACCCAGTCAGCTGAGCCTGCCTCGGTTGAATTTTTCCGCTAGTTATTGCAACGTCCAGAAGTGGCATTCATCGCCAGTGTCATGCCTGCCATTGTGCCAGTTAGCAATATACTTTACATTTCTGCTGCTTCCAGGAGGCCAACAAACTTCAGATGAAAAACCCCCAGTACTGCCACAATGATAGGTACCATTCCTTTTGCCTAATTTTTCAGCTAAGTATTGTAAGATTAAGGGTTGGCATTCATGTCATCCACTTGCAAACTAGCAACGGTACCTTCCTAACACTTCCAGCACCACAGACCACAGCAACAGTGCTGGCGCGCAAAACATCCTGGTCTGGTCCTTCTACGTTTAATCACAAATTTCATATATTTGCATTGACGATGCACTACACCCAGCTCTAGATGCCAGTTACCAATGCGGTCCACGCTCCATGTCAGGGCCCACCACCTCCTCCTGTTGCTGCTGCTGCTGCCTGCCCATTACTCCATTCACAAAAATTGTATTACACACTTCTGGGTGTCATTGACGATGCACTACACCCAGCTCTAGATGCCAGTTACCAATGCAGTCCATGCTCTGTCTCAGGGCCCACCACCTCCTCCTCCTGCTGTTGCTGCTGCTGCCTGTCAGTACTCCATTTACTAACATTGTACACTTCTGGGTGGCATTGATGATGCACTACACCCAGCTCTCCATGACTCTTTACCAATGCCTTCTCCCTGGGGATAGCTGACCAGAGGCCACACATTGCTACTGCTCTCCCTGACCCACGCTCCATACTTTTGCCTAATGTCACCCCAATACTTGTCTACAACTTTATGGGTCATCCAGGTCATAATGCCAGCTAGCAATTATTATTATTATTAATATTAATATTTTCATTATTATTAATAATAATTTTATTATTAATAATAATATTAATCAGGGTTTATATAGCGTAAACACATTATCCAGCTAAATAAATTAAATAGGGGTGCGTACAATAAATAGCAATGCGTTGTCCTGCTATTTTTACGGCAGAGACTAGTTGCTAGTAGGTTGAGTTCACCCTTTCTCAATGTCCTAATGTTTATGCTGCCTTCTGGATGCTTTCAATCACACAAAAATCCTATTTGCCTGCTGTCACTTTGCCTGCCTTTTTCTGGAAAACCACAAGGTCTTTGGGAACTTTTGAAGTTTTCCCTTGTTGCCACTGTTCTTCTACAATTACCCAGCACATTTGGTGGTTCTAACATGTATATGGGCTTTGCTATTAATGTTTAAAGTCGGCCAATTTACTTGAATAGAATTCGTGAAACCGATTCGCCGAAATTTCGCGAACTCACTGGAAGCTCAAGGAAATTTTTGTGAGACTGTCAGAGGCCTTCTCGCTCATCCTTAGTCACCGGTTCCCACAATGTATAGCAGATTATTATTGCCTTCATTTCACTAACCTATAACACAAAGTAAATGGCACCTGATGCTGCGGGCATATGAACTTTCACTAGCCTTGAGATAAAGCAGGCCAGAGATGGTAGATCATGACACATTACAAATGGCTTAGTGTTGAGGCTACATCTGCTCATATTCCTCTACATTTAATGAATGCGAACACGTTCTTGGATCTGTAGACATGACAAATGTTCGAAGTCTTCTTTATGAGAACATTTTAGATTTGCAATGTAACATTTTTTATTAGAAGTCTCCACAGCTGATGGCAAGCAGGACAATGTTTCATTTCTACAACCTTCCATAGTTTTCCCGACATACATCACAAAGGACAATCTTTCAGCATATTGTGTACCAACTATTACATATTTATTAGCTGTCTGTGTTCTGTACCTATAAATAAACCTCATTTTGAATATTGAGCAATTACACAATATCATCCATATTTTAAACAGTTAACTATCAATTTTTCATCACCTAATAATGACAAATATAAAGAAAAATGATTTAGTAAACATACAATGATGGCACTGAATGATATCAACACCAAAGTCCTTCAAGATTTTAATGCAAGCAACTAGTTTAGCTTTAAGCTAAAACCACTTTTTTTTTTTTTACAAAGGTTTAGATAACTGGGGGTAATTAAAACCTGTAGGTAAATTTCCAGCAGTCTGCATACCATTGGGGAAATTTACTTATTTTCCTGTCCCTAGAACATTACAGAAAATGTCAGAGAAGTCTTCAATCGCCACTGGAGAAAAAGTCCCACAAAATGAAATCTTCTCCTCCCCTGTCCTTTAGAAATCATATTTTGAATTCCTCATTATTTTTTGTCCTTGTGACAATGTCCATAGGTATAAGTAGAGAGGGTGACTTTTCTTGGGGGCAGCAAAAAAAACACACAGAGATTCCAATGCCTCAACACCTTTTGGCTTGGTCTAGGCATAATGTTTGAGTTTTCCTAAATTTGATACCCCCCTTTCCCAAGTGCCACCAGTTATTTGGGATGTTCTCCAATATTTAGCTTAGCAATGGGCCCCCAAAGGAATGTGTGGATAACATGAAATTACATGTTTAAATTAACATACAATGCTTGGCAAACCATGGCTGATTGAACCTGAGCTCTTTTGTCCATCATTACAGTGGTGGCATTGAACCTAAGCCCTTTTGTTCATTATTACACATTGGTGGCAGTTGAAGCTGGGCCCTTTTGCCCATTATTACGCAGTGGTTGGAGTTGAAGCTGGCCCTTTTTGTATAATATTATGCAGTAGTGGCAGTTGAACCTGGGCCCCTTTGTCTATCAATACACAGTGGTGGCAGTTGAACCTGGCCCTTTTTGTATAATATGCAGTGGTGACAGTTGAACCTGGGCCCTTTTGTCAATCACTACACAGTGGTGGCAGTTGAACCTGGGCCCTTTTTTCCATCATTACACGATGGTGGCAGTTGAACCTGGACCCTTTTATCCATCATTAAACAGTGGTAGCATTTGAACCTGGGCCCCTTTGTTCATCATTACATAGTGGTGGCAGTTGAACATGGGCCTCTTTGCCGATCATTACATAGTGGTGGACTTTGAAACTGGGCCCTTTTGTCCATCACTACGAAGTGGTGGCAGTTGAACCTGGGTGCCAAGAACTGCAAGATAGGAGAACCAGCAGTAAATATTTTAAGTGAGCAGGCAGGAAAAAGCAACAGGTTCACTTATTTGAATCTGGTACCTATGGTACTAGTACAATTGTTTGTAACATGATGATACTGTGTGAGTACCCAGTAAGCCAAAATGTCATTATATGAGGAAGGTCTTTACTACTATTTTAGTTGCAAAAGGATTATCTTGGGGTTTTTAGAACACTTTGGTTCTTTGCACTGCAAGTTGGAGAGCAAATGAATCATTAAGATAAGCCATAGGGTGAAGTGGCCAGCATTTAGGTAAACCTGTTTAATTACATATGCAATGCACAAATCCACTTTGAAGGGAATTTAAAAATGTTGGCTTTTTATGCAGTTCAAGGTAATATATTTACTCATTCATGTTTCAATGCTTAGTACAGTGTTCCTTAACCAGTGTTCATAGGGTACCTCTAGAGATTGCGAGAACCTTTGGACTTCCAGAACAGTTTAACTGAAGCCAGTGTTTTTTTTTTTTTTTTTTTTTTTTTTTTTTTTTGGGGGGGGGGTTTGGCTATTTTTAATGGTGACATTCTTCCTACTGGGCAGCAATGTAAGAGTCATTCTTCCCAATGACCACTACATTAATGTACTGTGAGCTGTGAATATAGTAAAAAAACAGGGGTTCCCTGAAGACTACAGAATTTTTCCAAGGGGTTCCCCCATGGTAGAAAGATTGAGACACTAGCCTAGTAAGTCACTGACCTAGAAATAAATACAAAAAAAAAAATTACAGATTTACAAAACCTGTGGCAGATAAACTAGTGAAAGTTTATTTCACCTGGGAATTTCCCTGGTTGCTTGTCTTTCCATTTTACGGTAAAACCTGCAGAAATATTTTGGTTTGTGGCTTAGTGCAGTGTACTTACATATGTATGCATAATGTATATTATAATATAGAATGGAGTATATATATATATATATATATATATATATATAAAATCTGTGTAACTTGCAGATTTATCACTGCATTGTGATTTGTATCTCTATATTCTGTTATACATACGGCATATTTGCATTACTTAGCTACAGATGAACTGTATATTTTCCCTACAGAGCACAATCTGCCGAGAGTTAAGGTAATATATTTTTCTATAGGTTAAAAGGGTTACAAACACCTGCTTGGCATATCTCCTAGTATGTGATATTATTTAATATCCCAATGGAAATATTTAATCTTTGAAGTAGTACTGGAAATGGATGTTACAAGGATAAATTTCAGCTGGTCTTGTAGTGTTGGAAATTACTGAAAGAAGTTCCCTGCGCTTTTACTTAGAGTTGTTCTATATATAGTATGCTTGTGAATACGACGGAATTTAATCTCAGCAGCAGAAGCTTGAAATCTACTGTGACACATGGGATAAATATGAAATATCTGTTAGCCAACATGGAAGGACTGGATAGCAATTATGAATTATATATTTGGGTAAAGGGCATAAGGAAATCTAACTGATAAAAAAAATTTAAGTGATTTTTTTTATATATATTAGGAATCAGTTAGAGGTGACAGAAGGTGCCTTGGAAAAGAAGCCTGGTCTACTGGTAAGTTTGGGCAGCAATGGAGGCATTAGTCATCTGACTTACTGGGGGCAATTACAAAAGATAATGTGCTTAGCTTAGTGAATATAGTAAAAAGTGCTTAGAAAACAAAATCATGTGCAAGAAAATGTAAAAAAAAAAAAAAAAGAAAAAAAAAAGATTTTGCCTTGCAAAAGATTGGAGGGTTAGAGTCATCACAGATTCTTCTCTTTACTAAGCTAAGTTAAATATTTCTTGCAAAGGAATAATTAACTGACACACTTACCTCTTCCTCACTAAAGTACAGGTGTCTCTCTCCTGCGCATGTGGGCAGTTCTGACTCTTGGCGTACCTCTGCTCCCAAGCTTTATCAGTTTCGCCCATCCCACCGGCCAATCATAAAATAACCTCCTAATCATCCCTGGTTATTTAGCTAGTTCAGACACAGCACTCGTGCAGCGTGTCTTCACCAGTGCTGAGCCCCTAGCTTTGCTAGCAAATTCCTCTACACCTGTTGGATAATTTGGTGTTTCCTCCGCCCAGCTCTTGTATTAACCCCTTGTTGCCCATTCTGTTATTTCCAGCTTTTCCCTTGTGCTGTTCCTGTGGTCCTCTCTGTTTGTGGATATTCCTGTGTCACCTGTGCCTCCCAGGTATCACTTATGGAAATTTATGAAATTCCGAAATCCTGCCACATGTGGTCTAAAAGTCATACGATTTTCAGCTGTTTAGAGAAATTTAAAAAAAATGATTTGAGAATTGATTTGCTCCTCCTTAGTCACAGTTAGTGTGTCAGCCCTTGGCAGGAGCTCCTTATGAGCCAGCTCCCGCACATCAATCCAATGAGGTTTGGAATGTACCATCAAAGATAAGAAAGGTTGTAAACTTAAATACTATTTATGCTACTTAGATAATAAAATATTCTTAGTTAAACAAGTCCAGTATTTTTGAGATTTTCCAGTATATGTAATCATTTTGGTATTTGTATGCTCTTATCAGGCAGTGGAAAGCTACCTCTGGGGTTGAGTTTAGGATCTCAATACTGTGGATTCACAGAAAGAAAGATATGTGTTCGCAAAAGCTTCATCATTCATACTGTAGGGTGGTTTGGTGTACTAAGACAAGGCAAAGTTGAAAAACGGAAGGTTGGACTGTGTCCTCTATGTACTTATGTCCTTTGGTTTAACATTTGACTGTAGAGTACCTTAAAATAGTATCTCCAAATTGAGTACAGAAAGTCCCCCAGTAAAGGACATCCGACTTACAGACGACTTCTAGATTCGAACGGGGGTTCCCTGCTCGTTCCTGTGCAGAATGGAGGCTTGAAGGGGGAGGGGGCTGTTTTTAAGACTTGCAGAAGAAATCTTTTGCTTAACACAGCTGAGGTTGTGGGTGATTTTAAGAGCTGAGCTCTTTCTGCAGCCTCTTGTAACTATTTAATGACCAAGACAAACTCTGCAGTTGTTTCTTTTTGCATATTAAAGCACAGCTTGCTCCAGAAGTTAATGAATGACTAGGCTCCATAAAGATTTTTTTTTTTTGCTTTGTTTGTGATTAACTCACAGTGAGGATTTTATACAATAAATAACACCATGCTGCCTAATAATATGTCACAAACATATGTACTAATTGCTTTTATTAAAATAATGTACGTGTTCCGACTTACATAAAAATTCAACTTAAGAACAAACCTACAGTCCCTATCTCGTATGTAACCCGGGGACTACCTGTATTGCAAGACGTGAGCTAAAAACTATACCTGAATAATAAGAACTCAAGACAATGAAACTTTGCACTCGCTCTTAAAAGTTGTTTTAGTCATTGCTCACCAGAGGCATGCATAGATATCACAATATTTTTCTTCTGTTGCAGAAACTTTACCTCTCATAAATCGATTTGTCCCCACTCCCCACAGCTTATGTTGTTCCACATCTCAAATGCAAATCTCAATGATCAGAATAACAAGCTCAGCTGACAAAACATTTTGATTACATTACAAGCACATCTATTAGTTATCCTCAACAACTTGATTAACAGAGGAAAAAAAATGTCACCGAGCTTACAGAACTGACTTTCTAATTCCGAGAAGTGTGATATTTCTACCACGGAATGTGAGGAGTAAACCAAATTTCATTTATCACTTCATTATTAGTTCTCTATCAACTTACAATTGAATTTCTTTCACCAGAAGGCAAGTAGTTTTGTTACTTTATTAGAAAACTCAGTTATATTGCTGCGGGAAAAAAATTAACCTAAGAGATCAAAGTTGGCCTGGGCTTATAGCTTAGAAACCTGAGAATTTGATAGATGGGTTAGTCCAAATCAGCATATTCAGGTGTCAAAAATGCAAGTTCCAGCCAATTGGAATGCTACCTGCTATGTACTTTACCAGTGGGTTTGATGTTTTTGTTGCTCATTGATAAGGTATACAGTGTGTTGTACTCTTACTGGATGGTGGATGCCAGGGTGGAGCTAACCCTGAGGACTGCATTTACATAAAGTAAGAGAGATATGTAATAAAGGTATTTTATATGTATTTTAAAGTTTCTACAGGATTTCTAGTATATAGAAACAGCAATTTCAAATCTGCATAATACGATAATTAACATATGAAACAATAAGGATTTGTATTTAGCAACAATGCAAAACAGTTTCCCTTTTTCTCTTTTCTTCTTAGGTAGGTAATGTATTCACGTAAAAAGGCAGTAACATCTTAGAAAATGGCTAAAAGGACACAAAGAAGCAGGAAAAAGGATAAAAGCAAACTAATTAAAATATAACATAAAAATGAATGTACAGAGAATAAGTCAAATGTAGAAATTGTCCTAAGGGGAAGCTTGAGATTTTTACAACAGCCAAATAAATATTAAAAAGTGAATGTGATCATTGATACATTCATTTTTATCTCTTCGTACTTTTCTAAAAATGTTCCTAAAATTCAAAATGTAACTATGACAAGCAGACACATAAATCTACAAATTGAAGCAATGCCAGATTCTGGGAGCAGACAAATGAATTCAAACAAATATCTGCCATCTGGGTAGAGCTCTGGTTCTGTGGTGTAGACAATGCTCTGGAGTCAGCTAAATGAAATGGACTTTGATTTGGGGATACAGCTGTGGACGTCAATGTCCTTCACTCGGAAACCTGGCTGGAATGTGAATGTTACAGTGTTCTGTACCTACTATTCTCTACAGGAATAACTGACAGTTAAGCAGCATGAAACCCTTTAAACAATATTAGATTATGACTGTCCCAGGTCCTTAGTGCAAGTAGGTTTATTGTGCTAAATTCAGTTCTTTCTCCCTTAATTATCTCTCTCCCTCCTTCCCTATATTCCTTGTTTCCCTCCTTCATTTCTTGCTTACATATCTGCTTCGGCTCTTCCTAATCAATTCTTCTTAACCTCCATGACGGTATTCCCGAGTGTATCTCGAGGTGGATTTTTCATACCAAAAGCGGTAACCCAGAGCCACACTCTGGGAGGAATTTCCAGAGAGATTTCTTCTACAGCCAATGGCATCTGCGTCCCTGGTGTGTGAACATGGGGGACGCGAGGCCAGGGGAAGCAGACGCCAACTGGACATCTGCTCGCGGGTCTTAGGTTGTAGGGTGGGACCATTAGGCAGGTAGGCGAGACTGGGCGGGAAATTTAAAATAATGAGGATTTTTAAATGTACCTCTTTTACATTTAAAAATCCTCATTATTCATACTGCCGGGGGGGTTAATCAATCATTTCTTTTCTTCCTAATCGAATAGTCCCTTTTTCATTCCTTCCTATTTCCAGGCATTACTATGTCGGCCCCTTTCACATTTGTTGTTAAAATCTGTGAAAGTACCTAAATGCATTTGGACCATATAATTATAAAACACATTTTTTACAGTTAATTTAAAAAATAATAAATATCAAAAAAACAATACCAATTGTTTGGTAATACAATTTTTGATCAAGCTAAAACGTCTCCATAAACTGTCATTTCATTCTTACGCTTTCTGTGTGCGTTTCGCCAAAAATGTTCATCAGAAGAACTTTGCACAGTGGAAGGAAGGAGTTGTGTGACACAATAATCTTCATAAAATATCAAAATGTTTATTAGATCCAGGGTTGGGTCTCTTTCTTTTTCTATTTTTGAAGCCAAGCACCAAGGGGTTTTCCTGTGTATATATATATATATATTTCCCCTGAAGCAGGCTTGTCCTATGACATGCGTTGGATTTTCAAGGTATCATCACAAGACTAGTTTCCCAAGATACTGACCTCAGCTTAGTTAATTTTGTTATAGTGCTTTACATTGTTTGTTGCATTTGTTTTGTGATTTCACATGTATCAGGTTGCTACCATAATAGGCATTGGTTTTATTACTCATTGCAAAATAAATGTTTTAAATATTATTGTGTTACACAACTCTCTGTTTTTCTAGAAGTCTTCTTTACTTGGGTATATCGTTGTTACCTCTTTTTCTTTTAATTTTTTATCATTCATTGACCAAGAAAGCTCTGCAGCTTTAGATGGCCAGAAAACTAGTATTTTTAGAAAGATAGTTAAGAAATAGCAGCCTCAGTATTTCTCAAAGCACAGGTTTATTTTAAGGGTAATGTATATTTTGTTTAAAAATAATTTACCTAAAGATACAGTTTTCACACACATATTCAAAGTTTTTTTTAAGCAATTGAAGACATCTAATTGTTTCCTTTTACAATATAGGCTATTGTAGTACAAAATGCATTTATACTTATCTCACTGCTGTACTTGTCCCTCTATAAAAAATGTCAGTATAACAGGATACCTGTAATTTTATTCCTGGCATTAATCTTGCACAGCTAACTGCCCCAATAGTGAACTACCTGTGGTTCCTGGTTTTTGCCCCTGTTTTTGCAATTGGCCCCGAATATAAACCTTTGAATTGCATTGCTTTGCATGACTTATAACTTATGACAATTAGGCTGGCTCTTTATTTTAGAAGAAACAGGCAATGTCCCGGCTGCAATAAAATAATTTTACCTGCCTGATAACACATACCTGTCCTCATTCTGTTGTGGATTCTACCATATTCTTTCATCTAATCTTGTTGGCTCCTTGATCTTTGGCCAATGTTGATTGGCCAAGCCAGAATAAATATGAGTTCATTCAGTACCTGGCACATCCCTTACACTGAGCTGTGGGTTTTCCTAAAAAGTAGAGATCAGGAGGTAATTGCAATAAAGTGATTTATTGCAGAAGGGACAGACAAAGAAACCTACATGATCACAACAGTCAGTTTGTTACCCTGTACACTTTATAGAAATGCAAAATAACCCCATTGTGCAACCATGCGAGAGAAAGATTCACAAACTGCCCACCATTACCTTTAATGATATTCAAAGGTTTTTTTGCTTATTTGCTATCCAACAGATTTAGAATGCATTTTTCTTACTACCCTCAAATGCATTGCTTTTTAATCACTCGTGTGTTGGTGGGGGCATTTATAAAAAGCCAGTAACAGCTAGGAAAACCACAAATGTGAACTAGGTCTAAATGTTCTTGTGAAATATTTTTTTTTTTAGGTGCAAGTAAATTTTCAGTAAATACTTGCTGATCCATTCATTTAGTTACATTGCTATCCAATATTTGATTATCATCACCCTCCTGTGTGCAAGCAGACCTGCATTTATCAAATCTGTAATTCCCCCCTACCGTGAGAGCAATTTGAGTACAGGTAGTCCCAGAGTATTAGACATCTGACATACAGACGACTCTTAAGCTGCGTACACACTTCCAATTTTTGTCGTTGGAAAGGATCTTTCACGATCCTTTCCAACGA
>NC_092866.1:14986578-15019306 GCF_032062135.1 Pyxicephalus adspersus | reverse complement strand
TTTTTTTGTGTTTAACTCACAGTGAGGATTTTTTACAGTAACTGACACAGCGCTGCCTAATAATATGTTAAGACAAACATCTGTCCTAATTGCATCTATTAAAATAATGTACCTGTTCCGACTTACATACACATTCAACTTAAGAACAAACCTGCAGTCCCTGTCTTGTATGTAACCCGGGGACTACCTGTATATCTCACTGCATATGATTTGGGTGTTAGAATATTTTTCTTGTTTTTTAGTCAGTTTTTTATTCTGTGTTGCTAAATTGCCCCTAACCTTTTCCCTAGTGATGCCATGGATATTGCTGTAAACTCAACTCCCTGTTTGCCCTCTATTATTTATTTGTCTGGAAGATCCAACAAGATTTATGTCAATGTTAAATTTTTAAGACTTAAGAAAAACCAGAATTCCTTTTTTATGTTATCCGAAAAAGATGTGCAAGTAGAAAAATAAGCTGATGTACAGTCTTGGACTTTTAGGCAGTATGTAGTAGTACTCTATGTGGAAGAGGTGCTAGGAGAAGCTTGCAGTACATTTTTATGCGTGAGCCTTTCATGGCAGTTTGACATCTATGAGTTGTGTGCAAAGCGTACAGTAGTTCCCAGACACAGAAAAGCACCGGGTATATATCAAGGGGAGGAGTAGCTACAAAAGCAACTGGTGCATCGTGTGATGATCTGTTACAGAAGATTTAACAATTCATTGGCTGCAGTAAATCTGCTGAATCGCGGAAAGACTTTCCTAGCAACTCTTCTCAGTTCAGCTGTTTTTCTTTCATTCTCTGAACGTCTTTATTTGGTATTGTCAACAGAAAAAAAAATGCCCTTGTGTTTGTTGTAAACATTGTCCTTGTGAGCGCGTGTCAGTGATTACATTGTAGTTTTCTAAGAAACAGTTTTATTGTTGTAATTATCGAAATGAGCATTCACACATGGGATTGGATGGTAAGTGTGTAATAGTGAGACATGGCGGTACATAATTAAGAGGAAAGTTACCGAAGAATCTTATCTTGCCAATAAAGGGGCCTTTTTCCTGATAGCGTGGTAACACTGCCTGTCCCGCAGGGAATTTACCGCAGTGATGGCAACCAGTTTGGCCTGAAATGAAGTAATAAAGAATCTTGAAACCCTAATTTTTTACAATAGACCCATCAGCACTATTTTTCTTTTATTTAAAAGGGTAGATTTTATATGAAGCAAAAATGTGTGTGTATTTTATCTCCTAAATACCTTTCTTTTAAATTCTTTTTAAAAAAAGAAGGATGCCCCTCCTCTATACCGCCATGGGTTGTTCCTTCTGCGCATGGCCGATCTCAAAGGTATGAAGGAAAAATCCAGGATGGTGCAGGATGAATAAAGAATCCAGGATGGCGTGGGACCGCCATATGGAAAGCCAATGTGGAGGGTTTGACCGCTCCTTGGAAGTAAAGTAAGTCTATCTTTTCTTTAATAAAAGTTTTATCCCCAAAACATAACCTCAGGAAAAAAATATTCTTTTAGTATCCCCACACTGCAAGGGCTAATGCTCATTTCCCCCACTCCTGCATGCTCCTCTGTGTGCAACTGGTCTCCCTGCACTTTCTAAAGGATCTTCTTTAATGCAGAGCTAGTAGTCCTGTTAGGGGTTACCCACAATCACAAATAGAATCAAAGTGAGGGCCAGGCACTTTGAGGAAGCAAAGGATATTACAAGCATAAATGCTTTTTACCTCCCTATAGACAAAAGAAAGCATTCAACCCTCGTAGCACAAGGTAACCACAATGCTAATGTATAGTCAAGCCTGGAGCTAGCGAGCGTAAGGAGATGAGCAGAAGGCCTGCATGACTAGGAAAACACGGAGCAGACAAGAAAGAGCTAATTTTGGCAGGAGAGGTCATTGATAGGTTAGGGTAGTATGAGACGAAGGAAGATAGAAGACACTTGGAGTGTGGTTGTGTTGAAGCTGCAGTTGCCCATAGTCATTTGCAGTACAGTGAATCACATAGAAACTGCAAACAATTGCTTGACATAGCTTTTGTGAAATGCTGCAGTTGATTCTAAAAACTGCTCCCAGTCTTATATATTGGTGCCCAGGAGCAGCTAACTGTGGCGTTTCAGATCACAAGTCTGAATGACGCCTAACTGCATATCATAGCCTCAGCAGATCGGCAAATCTTCCTGGGATTATTTGTCAGATCACCCATTTTACTTACAGCCTGGAGTTGCTCTTTAGTTTTTAGTAATATCCACCGCTCATGAAATCCCAGCAACCGGAGGACTTGTTATTAAGCTCTTAACTCATATTTATAACCCATCAGCAGAGAAAAAGAGCAGAGCTTCAGGGAGCCATCCCTCCATCGTCTAGAAAATGTCACAGTCTCACCTGTGTGTGCCGGCCCTTGCTCCTTTTAGATCACTCTTCCCCTTTAATGGCCCAGCCTATTGTGGATGCAGTTTCTGCTGTAACCTTAAACTATGTGATTCTGATTTATAAAACTACCTAAAAATGTCATGGCTTGCTAATGCACTGTTATATAATAGGATTTGGAGATGTAGTCTCAATGGAGAGCTTTTTACCCCAACTTGATAAATCTAGGACATTGCATGCTGTGAATCTGCGTTGCATAAAAATACCTTTCATCCTGTTCTGCCGAGTGTGTTTTATTTTTGTAGTGCTTTGTACAGTGGATAGGTTTAATAATTTTATTACACTGTATCGGTGTCCTGTACTAGAGGGAATACTGCTATAAAACAACTAGAACAGTACTGCCTGCCGTAAACTGCAATGAGTTCCGGCTGATTTTTTTTTCCTTTTAAAGAGAAATGTAGAGAGATATTAGTTTAGAGTACAAATGTATTTTTAGTAGTTACCCTCAGCATCCCCCACCAATAGGTCTTCCACATGCCTATCCCTGTCCTTCCAACACTCACCCCCTTTGACTCCTGGCTGAACTCTTTTTATCTAAAATACAGGTATCACTTGATACACCCTGTAATATTATTTTATCATGGTGTGTTCTTTTTAAACTTTGTTTTCAGAAGTAGATTGTGACTTTATAGGTATATTGGGGCAATCATACCTGAATAGTATTATTATATGTTATTATTATTATTATTATTCATAAACAGGATATTTTTAGCGCCAACATAATACGTAGCGCTGTACATTAAATAGAAGTTGCAAATGACAGACTGATACAGATAGTGATACAGGAGGAGAGGACCTTGCCCGAAGAGCTTACAATCTAGGAGGTGGGGGAACTTACACACAATAGGATGGGAAATATGTAGTGGTAGGAAGTAGTGGTGGTTTCAAATTACAGAGGAAGATGGGTAGGCAAGTTTGAAAAAATGGGTTTTTAGTTCTCTTTTAAATGAGCAGAAAGTAAGAGCAAGCCAAATAGGACGAGGAAGACCATTCCAGAGAGTCGGGGCAGCTCTAGAAAAAACTCTTAGCCGTGCGTGTGATGAGGTTATGAGTGAGGAAGTCATTAGTAGGTCATTGGTGGAGTGGAGAGAGCGGCAGGGGGAGTATTTTTTTACCAGGTCAGAAATGTAAGTGGGACAATAACTGTGTAGGGATTTGAAGGCAAAGCACAGGAGCTTAAATTTGATTCTAAGGTGAAATGGAAGACAGTGTAGAGATCTGCAAAGAGAGGCAGCAGAAGAGGAGCGGTGGGAAGGATGGATGAGTCTGGCTGCAGCATTCATAATAGGTTGTAGAGGAGAGAGTCGAGTTAGTGGAATACCAGAGAGGAGGAGGTTACAGTAGTCCAAATGAGAGATAGGAGCATGTACAATGTGTTTGCTGGTCTCTGGGGACAGGTAGGGGCAGATTTTGAAGATGTTGCGTAGGTGAAAGTGACAGGACCTGGAAATGTTCTGAATATGGGGGGTAAATGAGAGGGCAAAATCGAAGGTGATGTCAAGGCAACGTGCCTGAGGGGAGAGATGAACAACAGTGTTGTTAACAGTTAGAAATATGTCAGGGGGACATTTGGAATTTGAAGAGGGGAAGATGATGAGTTCTGTTTTATCCAGGTTTTCAGAGTTTTAGGAAATTAAATAATTGACCTTAAATAACCTTAAATAACCAAATATATAACAAATAACCATATAACATTATAACAATACCCTAACACTATATCAGGTGTCCTCACCCCAACAGAGTCTTTTCCCCAGAAGGATCTGCCACTCCCATGATATTATTGCTCCCAGCCACCCTACACTGCCTCAGGAACAAATATCAATTCAGGAAACCCACAAACACCCACATAATCCCTTCTGGAGACACCACCTCCTTACATAAACACTTACAGGGCTCCCATACCATAGTTAGGCTTACCCAACCAGAACCCCAAAACACTGCCCTTGAGAAGCCCAAATCCACAATCCAAAAATCACAAACCCCATTCTTTTACAACCTCTTGAACTTTCCTTCTCACTGCCCTGGTAAGAAAGACACGCTATTCCCTGTTTCCTTACTTTCCTTTTTCTACACTCCACCCCCAACTCTCTACCACCAATCACCTTTTCCACTAGCCTCTCAAAGTACTCCCGCCTTTTACACTTCTCCTGTGCAGGTAGTCATGCAGGATCTCCGCCTACATTCCTCTACAGGCCTTACTTTATCGCCTTCTCTTCTCGCAAGGTTGATGTGGGTGTTCTTCAAAGTTGCACACAGAAGTGCTGAAGTTATAACATCAGCTGAATTCTCCTCCTATGACTGCCTGGGTTCACATCGAAGTAGGGAAAGAAGGAACTAAACTTGTTGGTGGGTGGTGAGCTTCTACAAGTATAAACATAAACATAAGCATATGAATACTTGCTGATTATGTCGCAGATTTACCTGTGTGCAACTGCCCTGTCTAGGGCACTAATTTTGCCTATGGCTCCACGACAGACTTCTGAGAAGAGGGCAATTCTCTTTAACCATTGTATAGCCACTGATGATGTGGAGGAAGGGTGTCACTCTCTTTAATCTCTCTATACAGTGATGATGTGACTCCTGCATGTGCAGGAGTTACATTGGCCCCAACTACCGGCTCTGCAGAGCTGAGTTCTACGCCACATAACTTTGTAGAGCCTTAATTTTTTTTTTTTTTGCATTGCTTGTCTCTTTTGTCAGTTAGCCTTACCTCCTGGTGGCTTGTATTAGAGTTTAGGTCTGCTTTAAATTAAGCTGCCCATCATTCTTTTTTAAATGAGATTGACATGGAAATGATGTTTCTGCAGGGGACAGTGCCTGTAAGCATTGAAGCAGCAGATGCTACTTTCCTTTTTATAATATAGATATAATATAATATTACATAATAAACATAATATAACATAGGCATCATAGATGCTTTTACTTACATATGCACTTGGAAATATCTACATTACCTTGGGATAAAATTGCTCAAAAATAATTGTCATAATCACAGCTAGATCAATGAGAAATATTTGTTTTTCCAATTCTATGTAGAAAAGGTAATTTCATTTAATTGAGCCTTTACAATCACTTCTACAGTTGAGTCCCTATAACGGCCGTTTTTGATGAAAATAAATATAAATTAATAAATATAAATGTTGTATCTTTATGCACAGCGTCATTACACCGCAAGAAGATGAAGACGCAATTTATATAGTAATAAATGCTGTAAAAACATCAAAAGTCTAATCAATGCATGTCTGAGCCACGGCTGCAGTCTTAAAGGTTAAAAATCTCTTGGGACCACTGAGCAAAGACACTATGTTTTCTCCAAGACACTAATTCACTGTTGGTCTGCCTGGCACTGTGTTTCAAGGGGAAGACATATCACACTGAAGAATGGAATGTTCACAACTTTGGCATCTAGCTTTGTATGATTATCCAGCAATAATACCGCTCTCTCGCCTGCTGAACAATGAAATAAAGATCTTTTGCTACTCTTGGCTGCCATCTGATGGGCAAGTGTCCTATGCTGCAGAATTTTAAAATGCTTTAAACAAGTTTGTTAAAATACTACCAGGTCAGAGAACAGGTAACTATTTATTAAAATGGAAATCAGTGTCCAGGTTTCATTCAGATTAATGCAGTGTGTAATAGATATGTGCACACAATGGGCCTGATTTATTAAAGCTCTCAAACACAGGAGAAGATAGAACATCATGGAAGAACCTGGGTGATCCAGGAAACCGATAATGGTTCCTCCATTCCATCTTTTCCAGTCTTGGAGAAATCAGGTCCAATGTTGCATTGCATTGGAACAGTCTATAAAAAATGAATAGGCACCCTAATGTGCCAATAAGTCCACAATTTTTTTAAAATGCAATGCATTGCAATGCATAAGTATGCATTTAAATATGTTTTAGCATGTTACAGCACAAGTTCATTGACTTTGCATTGGGTTGCCATTTAAAATAAATAACAACACAATGAGATAACATGTTATGTGTATTACTGCACATTGCAGTTAAACTCTAACTGGACCTTATTACAGTCCTTTGATTTTTTTTTTATCTCTAGAATGTATGCAAGCATTTTATGATCATTTTACATTTTCACAATTCAATCAGATTGTGTTTTACAGTTTTATCTTTCAGAGCATTAAAAATCCAAACAATTTAATTAGAAAACTACCATAATTGTTATCATATTTTGCATAGAATCATAAAAACTGTGGATGTATTGAGCACAATCATACATTTATAAATTCCACTTCAAGCCTAATTCTAGGGGCATTCCTTTTCCATTGTTGTAGTGTAGTTCCCTCTGCAGGGTATGAGTTAAATGCACATTTTATTTAGGGTGCCATTAAAAAAGCACTTTTTCTAGCTTTGGGCATGATTTATTAAAGCTCTCCAAGGCTGGACAGGATACACTTTCATCAGTGAAACTGGGTGATCTAGCAAACCTGGAATGGATTTCTTCAAAGTCATTTAACATTTGATAGCTAATGTTTTCAATCCTGGACCAGATCCATTCCAGGTTTGCTGGATCACCCAGCTTCACTAAAGTGTATCATCTCCTGCCTTGGAGAGCTTTATTAAATCATGCCCTTTATCCATTGGTTCCCTAGCAGTCATCACTCTCCTTTTCCCTTAATGTAGGGCAGTTTTTGCAATTATTACTTACAATGTAGGACTGTACAGACGCCACCATTTGATACAGTGGTGAATGAAGGAGGCATTAACGGACAGCTGCATCAAAGAAAGAAGCCTGGTGGGCTTAAGGTAATTAAAAGTGCTTGTTTTGGCTATGTTCAGACAGGTGGTGGAGTGGTTACAGCTTCCTTGCGCCACTTAACCACTGCTTACATGAACACACTATATGTAGTGTGTACTGCAAAAGCCCATTAGAGAAAGTATAGGAGCATCAGTGAGTAGCTCTATCCCAATTACTGCTACCCTCAAATCTGCAAATGCTGGCTCCTTAGAAACCAGTGCTTCAGTGTGAGACAGCCACCCAAGAATGCTTATCTAGTACACATTCAAGTGTACTTGTTTTTCTGAAGTTGTTTCCCAGCCTATCCAAGCTGCTTCATCGGTTCTACCACCATTTAAACCCACACAGTTTAAACACTTTATTCCAATTACCATGGAATGTGAAACTACAGATGTTTATTTACCGGAGGTGTGAAATGACCAAAAACCCATCCTTGGTATCAGGAAGTCTGCATAGCTGTTAAAACTACAACTATAACTCTAATTTTACATAGAAGGGCTCTTTCATGACTCTTGCAAACCAATTGTCCCATCTGTCCAAAATATGCACCATATTGTCCTGGAACAAATGCCCCTTTTCTTTCAGATGTAGAACCACTACTGAATCTTGTCCTGTAGCATTTGCCCTCCAATGTTGGCCCATTCTTTTGGGAGAGGTTGTTTTGTCCCAATATACAGGTCTTTGCAGTTCTCACTGCAGTGCACTGCATAGACCGAGATAGTTCAGTTTTCTTTGGGTGTTGGGACTTTTTAGGAACAATTTTCTTCTTGGAAATGTGATGTTTCTTAACAATTCTTCTGAATTTTTCTGACACTCCAGCTACATATGAAAACACTATATCACTTTGGATGTTCTGCATGTCTCTTTTGTTTAATGGTCCTGGGTTTTTGCATGATCTTGTGGATTTTTTAACAAAAACCGGTTCCGGTCAACCACAAGTTTTTTAAGTACTCCTAAGACGTCTGTATCCTTTCTCCTTGGACTCTTTGTTTGTTGTTACCATCGGTGAAGCAAAACTCTACTAGCCCCTGATTTATGTTCCATTAGGTGGTGGGAGTCAAAAAGCAGATACTGGATGGGTTCCTGTAGACCTTATATCCAAATTACCCCCTCCCTTGATAACATTGGCCTGGGGTCACTAAAAAGTTAACAAATGCAAGTGAGAGGTAAAATAACAAGATATTCTGTTACTTTGCCCTAAATAGATAAAATCAGAGTCTCTTTAAAACAAAATAGTCCTAAACATAATAAAAAATGCAGAACATGTTCAATATATGGCATATAAGAAATTACTTTTCTTAATGCACAATTCTTAGGAGAACAATAGTTTCATTACTAAACCTTGATTTGTGGAAGATAAAGATAAAAACAAAATAACAGGTGGAAGAGAAGAAAATAAACCAATTGTGCAAAACGTGAACCATGCGGCTGCTTAGCTAATGAATAATGTGGGCTGTAAAAACGGGCCCAGACAATACTACTTAAATGTTTGCAAAAGCTGAATATGTTCTTAGTTAAAGATGGAAGGCAAGAAAATAAATGCAAATGAACCGGTAACGTGGGATGCCAAGAGCCACCATCAGGACTTGAATTGTGTTACAAAAAAAAGCATAGCAGATGTTTCGGTAATTATCAGTGCATGCCAGCAAGTTAATAACATGTTTCTACTCCTACCTCACATGTTACCGCTCAGGATCTATAGGAACCACTGAGCGCTTGCTGTAACCGGAGCTGCCTCAATGACTATTTATGTTTACCTTGCAACTTCGACTATCTCATGCCACAAGATGGCATAAACCATTGGGTGGCAGTTAAACAGGAAAACACAGCAATCTATCCAGGTTTACAACTTCAGAATCACTCTGTAGAGGCAATAAACTAGTGTTTAATAGTGGGGGAAGATAAAGTGATTTGGAACTTGCAAGACACTCTGTGGATCAAATTTGTACACAAGAAAAACAACTTAGGATTTATAAAACTGTTCAAAAGAAAACTGTGGTCAATGGCTTGAACTTGTTAGGTTGAATTTATGTTTTATTGAAAGTTTATGGCAATCTAATTTAAAAGTTACAGACTGAGGATGACAAACTTACAAGAGTAAAGGTAGTGTAGGTTTTTTTAATTCTTTTTAGGGATAACACCATCCGAGTTATATAAAATATGATCATTTCAAAGTGTTTGGTTGATGTATTTGGTTGTCCAGTGAACTTAGTATTTATAGCGCTGGAGGTATCCAGTAACATATTCCTTAATATAAAGCTTTGATATTATATGTGCTTGTAGAAAATTGGAACCCACTGTTGGGAGGGGGGCACTGCTGAGTTATAATGTATGGAAAACAAACTATTTTTTGAATTAGGTAAAATAGACTGATGACAAGTGTGGTGCAGAAACTTTGGGGAAACCCAACATTATGAGTTTTCTTTAGTGCAAGAGGTGAATGGAAATCCTCCAATGGTGACAAAAGTTCTAAGGACATCTCTCCGAAATGAAAATGTTGTTCAATTTGAAGAAAGTTTCTCTGATTTGTGTCCTTAGAACAGTAACTGAAGAGAACCCCCCCCCAGGGAGTAAAGTCGGGAAAAATAAACTGATAGAGGTATGGCTGGACATACAATTTATTGTTTTTTACACATCTATCTGTGTACAGTGAACTAAGTTTATGTTCAAGAAACTAGTTTGATAAAATCTGAGCTTTGTGACATTATCCACATTTTATGATACTTTTAGCAGGTTATCCTACTGGAAGTAGTCATCAGAACATGGGTACACTGTGGTCAATAGCTGATGGATGTAGGTAGGCTGTGCCAATAAATTGAAGCTCAATTGGATACCTGCTGGATAGTTTTTGAGTTCCTCCTTTTAATTCCTACTTATGGTTATTTGTTAAAATTTCTGGAAGAGCAGCAGTTTCTGAAATAATCCAACCAGAATGACTGTAAACAACAACCATGCCTCTTTTAAATTTGCTTAAAGCAACATTCCTAACCACTTTGTATCTAGATTTCGACTTCAACAGATTGCCTTTGCAATGTCTATATGCCTGAATGTATTGATGTGTTTGGATGATTAGATATTTGCCTTAACAATCAGTTGATCAGGTATACCTAATAAAGTGGCCAGTGAATATATATACAAGTATGTCGGTATGGTTAATTTTGCCTGGAGTGTACCTTTCAAGAAAAACTTCAATTTGGTTAAAAGGGATATCTTATTGCTAAATTAGTTACTTTTCAGAACCTAAATTTTCTCCATAGCAACAATGATAACGGTATTCAGTTTGCAGAAAGGATTTCCCTTAATACTTCTATTGCTCCTGTGATTCTCTCACTGCCCCTTCCAGCAGCCTGCACAGGGCAAATCACAGGCAGCATGTTACAAGGTAAATTACATCTAAGATAGTGTCCCATGGCATACAGCAAAAGGAGATCCCATTTGCAAATCATTTAAAAATATGTAAAACCATCAAAATATAAATGATAATAAAATTAACCGCAGGCTTTATTTATAAAAAAAAAAAAAAAAAAAAAGGAATTTGGCATTCCCCTGAATTTTTCTTCATGGAAATCTTCCAGGTCCATATGTTTCAATGGCAATAACCAATTCCCACCAGAAGCCTAAGTTCTAATGTATGCTATAGAATTTTTAGTTTTTTATTTCCATATTATTATTTGCAAATTCCAATATATTGTATTTAAACCTAACCCCAGACAAAGGGCTCCATTAATTCTACCATACCTTGCAATGTATGATCCATGTTGTTCAATCAGTACAGCAATATCTTGCTCTCCTAGGAAATCTCTTTAGACTTCATTGCAGCTGAGCAGCACAGTGTAGTCTAGGACCAACCTAAACCTGTGATTGGTCATTAAAAGAGCAGAAGCACACTAATGAGTTAACCACTTTGGCCTCTGCTTTTACAAAACTTCACTTGTTGGATACAGAGAACTGAGATTAGTGTACAGGGAGGCACCATCCTCTCAGGCAGGATTACAAGAGGCTAATATTTTAAAAAGGTAGGCTGCATGTAAAATTACATATACTTTTTTTTTTATTACCTATAACCAGCAAGACAGTGGCTTTGTATCTGTCTGGAGATCCTCTAAAAAGCAGAAGTAACTAACTGCAAACTGTGATTTTACTTGGTCACAATATGAGAAAACAGGCCTTTTTTACTCAACAATGGGAAACAAAATTACCTGTGCATAACTGGAAATAAATGCTGTGATTTTGTTAACAGTCACAATATGAAAACAATTGGTGAATTTTAATTGCGTCAATGGTAAAAAAAAAATGCCTCTGTATAACCAGAAATAATTGCTGTGATTTCACTTGCTTAAGAGTCACAAAGTTTCCAAGTACTTTGCAGGAAACCTAACTGTCCCTATAGACTCAGCTCCAAGCTCTTTGACTTTGTCTGAAACAAAAAAATGTCACCTTGGCTAAATCTCTGACTGAATCAAAACTGACTATGGAGCTAACAAATCCCCACTAGGTAAGAGTGTATTTTCCATGTTGTATTTCAAGTATAATTCTGCTTTAAGAATGATTACTTTTTACACACACTGCACTCTTTAATCTTTATGTTTTGCTATTTTGACATTTCTTTCTTAAATATATATATATAAAAATTTTGCAAAAAATGTAGTTTCCTTTACATGACTAACTGCAAGTCATATCCCTAAGCATTAATGGTTGACCTAATATACAGAAATTGGAAAGAAGACAGAACTCTTTGAATTACCTCTGGCGTTGTAGCATTCTGTTTATTTCATATTCCTGTGCAGCCTACAAACCTTTCCCCTTGAGAACACACAGAAAGAACTGGTTGAGGCCCAAAGCTTTTTCGCTTTTTGGAATTTTGCATAGCACAGCAGAAAAATAAGTATTACTATTTGGTATATCCCTCTGTGTAAAAGCCATAAAAAAGACTACAGTAAATAAAGAATACTGAATTATGACTTGCTTTATTTTTATTTGCTGTGTCAGACATTGTACATTGTAATATGTAAACCGTAACGGCGAAATGACTATACCAATACACAACCAAATGTCCTGCTGGAAGTATAACTGTATGAGTCAGCTCTATAAAAAAGCAAGTGTGGTAAATGTGTAATTCCTGTAGCAGTGCATTATTTTCCAAATTCTATACTGTTGAGTTCTTATGGGATTTTTTCAACTCATTCCAACTCATTCCAGCTTTGAAAGTCTCTCCAACCCCCAGATAGGAATTTTAAGCATGTGACATCAACTTCCTTTAGCAGTAATTGGTTCTGAATTAATCAGAGTTCTAACTCATGAAATATAATTAAATTTACACCATGTGTATGTACCCTCCTAAAGTGGAACTAAACTTAAAATAAAAAAAAATCACACTTACAGTATCTTTACTTTTGCAATCCCTTTGGAGCTTTCATCAATTGGGTCCTGTACTGTCCTGTAATCCACATTTGTCCTGAGCATGCACAGAAGCCTCCTGGGATAGGTGACCTGGAGGCTCTGGGCTCCCATTCAGTCTTTACCGCAGGGTGTCCCCCTTTTTTTTAAGAAAAGGGTGTAAAAGATAAAAAAAGAAGATAATTTTTACTTTATAATACTCCTTTATGTAAAGTAAAAATTTTGGTGATAGGTTCACTTTAATTGAGCAAACTTAATTACCACCCTGTAAGAGAATTTTCACTTATCTTGAGAATGAGTCAAAGCTGTGCTGACCTTAACCATCCAACAATGTGCAAAAAAAGTTATTCTTTAAATGTGTATCCTTTGCAATGTGAGATTATACAACATCCATTTAGAGTGATGACAGTGATAACAGCCTAAACCTAACATCAGCCCCATTGTTTCCAGTTCTTTCTGTGCACTACAAAGAATTTCTCTTTTGTGATATGGAGGACAGGGAAGAATTTTCTGTAGAGTTTTTCTGGGGTAACAATGTAGTTCCTCTATGGATAAGGCACAGCGAGTATGTTTTGTCACCTATAAATAGGAAAAAAGTATACAAAAAAGTAGTGCACCTACGTTTAAGAATTGCTACCTGCAATATACTGCACTTTTTTCTGAGATTTAGATACAGTTTAAATGTATCATTACATTTGAATTATTATTTGTGATTGAAACACAATGTAAAAGCAATATATACACATTGACCTGCATATTCATATAAACAACATTCATTAGATTAAAGAAGCTTGTTATCTTTAGAAGAAAGTCTTAACATTCTGTTTTAATTACCATTTCCTTTTGAAAAAACAGGTTACAGTTGTACCTCATAAACCTGGCAGATAATGTAAATTACACAAAATATCACTAAACAGTCATTTGTTTCATTAATCATGAGAACACAATTTACCGACTCCAAAAAGAAAAAAAAAAGATGTAAATAATTAATATTTTTTAGGAATAATTTAAGCAAATGGCGTCAAGTGAAAGTTAATTAAAAGCTTCAAATATACAATGTTGGGGTTTTAATTATATTTTTTCCATTTCACAAAGCTCCTTCTCATCATTAAGAGACAAACAAATATGGTATTTTGTGTAACCTCGGAGGTAATAGGGTCTGGCGTAGATGTTTTGATGGAAATACTTAGCAAATGAAAGTTAATATTTTCCTCTGGGTCTCTCATGTCTCAAAGGAAATGAGCTTTGAATTATATAAGAAAGAAATGTTATAACAAGAGGAATTAATAAGAGACAAAAAGTTAGTCACATTACAAGTTCTTATGTAACTGTGAAAAGCCCTTTAGGAAAAGTAAAATAACTTGATTGTGGGTGAGAGCAGAAGATCTTGGTTAAGGAAATAAGCTGAACTTATAAAAGAAAGATGAAAAGGTTCACATAATATAGTCCAGTCTTTCTCGACTTCCCATTAGGAGGAGAGAAAGAAGATGAGTTTAAAACTAGCTTTGAGTATTATGCCAAGTATACATGTATGGTTAGGCTAAGATTTGGAAGGCGACATTAGGAAACTTATTTGACCCTCTGTTGTTTTAGAAGTGAAGGGCTTTTTTAATTGGGTGAGAAGGACCCCTGTTTGAGAACTGAGATGGGTGGTTTCACTCCAACAGATCACTGCAACTCATTATCCTCAGAGGTGGGTTAGCACTGGGAATCTTGTCTAATTCAGGGGACCTCTGTGATGAGAGGCTCATTGGCATACTGGTGTGTGGTTCTTACCCCTCTGGATCATGATCTGCCTGTTCTGACATCTAGCACCCTACCCCTCAACCCCCCCCCCCCCATAGATCAGGCTTTGTAGACTTTTTGTTTTTTTAACATGGAGGAAACCCTCAAATTACTTATATCTTCAGGGAACCCTTCTATGATTACTACATCCACATCTCACAGTGTATTATGCTAGTGGTCTTTGGAAAAAAAATGTTTCTTACATTTCTTGCCTTTGGAAAGAGTATCATCCTTACAGAAAACCAAAAAAATCATTAGTGTCAGTTAAACTGATCCAAGAGGTACAATTACTAAAAGTTTCTTAAGCAACCTCCAGAAGAACCCTGTTTGAGAAATACTGACATATAGGATGCCATATATGAGAGTGTGCTGAAAAAGTTCTAGGCCTCACCAATGTTAGGAGTTACCACTGTTGAAGGCCTCCCAGGGCCTGTTGTATCTTTAGTTTCAAAATCTCCAATCTTAGAAGACTACTTTTTATTGAGTACGGTTGAGTATGATGGGCACTTGTGTTTTCATAATACAATCATGGCTTTGCTGTGGAGTTTTCTTCTACAAGAACAGGGATTTAATGACGGCCTGATGTTTCACATTTAAAGATTCCACATATAACTTTATTAATGATCTGAAAAAAATATATGATCCTGCAAATTGGCATAATATTCTTTCCAGCTGCAGGCCAACAAGATGGCGTAAAAATCATTGGTGTCCCTTAAACTGACCTGGGAGGCACTAATTGCTCATTGCTCAAGAAACCCCTAACAACCTCAAATTAGCGACTTAAAATGTTCACACTGTTAGTGGTCAATATACATGTCTTCTGACCTTTCCTTTTAGGAAACTATTTTGCTATAACTCTGTACTGTTTCATTATCTGCAGCAATGTTTAATACTTTAGGCCCATAAGGTGCTGAAGAACTGCAGCAAATATGTTGATGGACACTTGCCTGAGCAATATTTAATTTATTTGCAAAGAAGAAAAGCACAGAAACCTTAAACAATACATGTTACTACACAGTATTTACATAGCGCTTAAATATTACGCAGCACTTAACAATGTCCATAGTCATGTCACTAGCTGGGGCTCACAATTTAATGTCCCGGAGGAAACCCACACAAACATGGCTGAGATTCCAACCTTGGACCTAGGACTGCAAAGGCCAAAGTGCTAGCCACTAAGCCACCGTTGTTCCTGTAGAACATAATAACTGTGTGGTCCTACTAGGAAGAATAATAATAATAAGAATAATAAGAATAATAATATACTAGTCACAATATAAAATAAGAGAATAATTGTTTTTCCTGTTTCGGTATAAACAGCATATATCAATCTAGGAATATAGTAACAGGGAATTGCAGAATAAAAAAATAGTGACATAGCATGTAAGCTGTATTCTTGAGAAAGGTCACCATGTTTGTACTGGGAGAATAAACTAATTTACTTTAAAGTAAGGTGATGCTGGTAATAAAAATTAATGCCATTGAGAAAATGAACTACCTCCCCTGAGTCTGTTTTAATGCAAGATTTCATGCTTGACCAGCTTTTACCTTCAAGGTTTCTAAAGCAGTGATGGCTTCAGGTCACTCGAAATTGTCAAGATACATGTAAAGATCTTAACACTTTATTCTGTAGATCTGCTTCCAGTTTCTAAAGACATTAACAGAGGAAAAATAGAGACTTACGGGTCTTTTGTTATCACGTTCCAAGGGAAAAAGTCAACAAGAGAGTTTAAAATGAATTCAACTCCCCACAGTATTGTGCCTGCCGATGTTATACTAAGGAGGACCAGGATGTAGCACTTTAAAAGAGACTTTCAATAGAGATCCATCACTGCTACAAAGACTGAAAGAGCACAGAGAAGAGTGGAGAGAAGAGTTACAATGTTATCAGATGTTATTAGAAAGACGGTGAATAATGGAATCTTAAAGAGGGTGCAGAACTCTGCAAATTGTAAAGCTCTTTAGGGAACAGAAAGAAAGAACAGTGCTGGATGTATACTTCAAGAAACTTTGGTCCAAGAATATACTAGCACCTAATCTGCACACTTAAAGGGAAATTATTAAGGGTTTGAAAAGCTACGTATTATATGGCATTATATATTGATTCCCACACTATATAAATTTATATTGGGACATAGGAATATTCAGAGGTGTAATAGGTCAAAAGAATAGTCAATAACATGGGTAACATGGGTCATGGAAATATTCATAGGTGACATGGGTCATGGGAATAGTCATGGGTGACATAACATAGTCACATGGAAAGAAGGGTGCCCTCCTATCCGCCCCATAGACGGCAATACCTGGTATAGTTCTTTGTGAACTATGTGGCACAGGAGCAAAGTGAACCTAAATATTCAAATACAATTGGGCCATCAGACAGAGTACGGCACAAGTTAGTATTACGACTATGAGATTGGTTTTGAATCACTCATTTAATAGAGAGTTTTTTTTAAATGGGTAATAGGATGCACTCCAGGGGCTGAAATCCACTGATTTGTATCACTGGTAGGTGCAACCCATTGGGTCCAGAATAAAAGATAAACATATGCTTTGGCTGCACATGATGTAGAAAATCTAAAAGGGATCTATAGTTAACTTTAGGCTTAGCTTATTTTG
Source organism: Pyxicephalus adspersus (assembly GCF_032062135.1). Classification (NCBI taxonomy): domain Eukaryota; kingdom Metazoa; phylum Chordata; class Amphibia; order Anura; family Pyxicephalidae; genus Pyxicephalus; species Pyxicephalus adspersus. The sequence goes on along the minus strand of NC_092866.1, from coordinate 15,002,337 downwards.
AATTTTACCCATGAGAATTGTTTCAAAAAGAAAAAGATGAAAAAAAGTAAAAACATTTAGGGAAACCAATGCTTGTGTCCCTCCTACGTATATCACATGACCAGTGCCATGGGTAGAAATGCATCTTGCATCTACCATGACAGCCACCTTGTTTGGCTTTGGTAACCAGTTGAAACAATTGATGTAATGAGTTCACTGACCAGTTCAAGTTTTATTGTCTGCAATCAATTTGATTGTGTTTTCTGAATGAAATAAGCATAGATGTGTATTTTTAAAAGGAACTCCAGCTGGAGACAAATATTAGAAACTGTTTGGCCACATATTGTTGAAACCAAACAGATATATGTTTGTGCAATACTACCCAACACCCTTTCATAGCCATACTGGCATTTCCAAGGAAAAGAGAGCATTGTGGAAAGAAGCTAGATCTCCTCTACTAACAATCCAATGCCCACCCTTTAAATGAGACCACAGGAACAGTGCCAAGACATTAATCATGTGAAGAAAGGGCGACGCGCTGGTTTCTTCACCGTAAAATACATTCTTGACATTCCTATTTATCCTTTAATTTAGGATTAACCATTTTGTTTCAAATAGGGACAAGTGGAATTTTATTTATTTGTCCTTTCAGACAACACAGGCGGCTTTTATTTCAGAGACTTTGATTATCTAGGACCATGCATTTGTATGTTGTCTATATAGATTACAACAAATGCATTTTGACCTAAACAGCAACATCATAGCTTTCCTTGCAAACAGGAAAATACAATTGGTTGGGTTATCTTCTTATTTCAAGACTAGGATTTTGTAATTTTCTAATACAAAGCAAAACTGACTAGTATTGCTTAGAAAAAGTATCTCATTCATTTGTAACTAAATCATATCATGCTCTGTGACTTTGTACACATAATGAATTTTTACAATTAGGCTCCAAGCCTTGTGCATGGCTGCCATGTGATCCTTCCCTGAGCACTGAAATCTGACATATTGTTTCATGTACGATTTGTTTTATCCGTTCCATATGTTTCATGAAATAATGCCATGTCAAAGGTGAGTTTAAACCGTACCTGGCAGATGAGATGAGCTTTATCTAAATCCATTCAAACATTTTCCAGTTAAGTATGTGAGAATAAGATTATAGATGTCATTACAAACTACTGGAGAAACCAGATTATCTCGGAATAGCATACATGAAGGTAAAAGGTTACAAAGTGATTTTACTGAGTACATAAAAGATTTACGTACGTGTGGATTTAAAGTGAAAGTAATTCAACAGTTTAAAGGTACAATAAGTTTATGGTGGCAAAAACACGGAACCAGGAAATTCTCAGCACAGGGTGTTTGAAGCCAAACACTAGTAAAAACATAAAGTGACCCACATTCCCTGTACTTAAAATCTACACCCATGCCTTACTGACAATTACCTGAAATCTTGGTTTAAACTTGGCCACTAGATGGTACTGTGTTCTTATTTAAAGTGTATAACAAACTCCAGACCTGCCAGAGTTTGTAACACTTAACATGAGGACACAGTACCATCTACTGGTGTCCAACAACAATGCACAAATGATCATTTAGGACCAAGCAGCCCATCATACCAAACTCAAAAGTACAAAATACAAAAGTTTCACCTGAAAACAGGGGTAAAAGATAAACAGACTAAACCCATGTGATAACTTTTTACCCTTTTAAATAAATGTTTTAAAAATAACACATTATGAATGTACTTATTCACATTAGTTATTTTGGAATTTATTTTTATTATCATTTTGAATGTTAGCATTGACAGATATTATGTGCCCTAGGTTTATACTCAAGTTAGTCTTTTGTCTAGATAAAAAATGGGTAATTGGGTTTATATTTGAGAATATACATATATGAATATGTTAAAGCTCATGTAAGTGTTAACATGGGGTTAGATTTGCTTTGGACAGTAAAGGGTAAATCAGAATCCTAGACTCTGTGATTTCTCAACAATCAACCATTAAACAAAAATTGAATTGGATGGTGTATATCACTGTACTTTTTTTGAATACGGAATATCATAATTATTTACAATTGATCATCTTGTCAGTTTAATATCTGAATTTTCATTTAAAAAGAAAAAAAAAGGTTCTTCAAAGATCATACTTCAAACTTCAAATTTTCTTGTCAGAAACGTACATTTTATTAATGCGGAAATTTAATTTGGTACACAGTTACCTTCCTATGTAGAAGAAAATGATAGAAGATTATCTACAATAAGTATAGTGCACCATTAATAAATATGGCTATTGTACTTTCATCTGAAACTGAGTATATTGGATACGTTAATGATTTGCTGCTCAACATTTGACTGACTGAGATATTAAAATCTGCCATTTAAATATCAAGGAGATATTTCATTTTGTATACATTTGCAATCTCACCACTTTTATTACTGGCAATATCCAGTCAATTATGAATGTGTCTTGTTATGCAGGCAGGAATTCTGATAGCATAATGCACAAAGAATGAGCATTACAAAGTAAAAATAAATTATTGGCCGTGGAAGTCTATCTGGTGCTTTTTACTGGATTCAGTATGAATTGTAGGAGGAAACAGACTGATATAAATATGGATAAGTTAAAAACTATGTAATGTTGCAATTTAGATTGAGTAGAATAACTTTATAGGCTTTGTTTTACAGGAAAATTGGGATAAAATAATACTTAAAATAGATGTGAATCAAATCACTAACATCTCATATAGGCTTTAACTTGGTAATGGGATTTTAAAGGCTGAAAGACGCTCTTGCAACAGGGTGCAATGTGGTAACAGGCACACAGGGCTGCCATCAGAGAGGGACAAGGGGCCTTTATCAAAAGAGCTTGACTTTTACAATGGTGGAAATTCAGGCAGGGGCCCATGAAGTTTACCTATAATGTGGCCCTGAAATTTCTGATGGCATTCCTGCAGGTACATTACTGCAATGCATGGTAATGCACGTTATTCGTGTTAGTTTGTTGCAGGACTATTCATTTTAAATGGCACCCCAATACACTAATGCAGCACAGCTTAGACACACACCCAGTATTGTACTACATTAATGATCACACATTGATAATAATTGCTGCTGGTGTGTTGCATCTTAAAAAGTGCTCCATTTTTTTGTTAGTTCATTCTTGTGTTTTGGAAGCGTGTTTCATAATGAATACCTCCCATTCAAGATACAATGGGCTGATTTATAAACTCTCCAAGAAAGGAGAAGATAGACTATCATTGGGAAACCTCAGTGTTCCAAAAAGTCTACAATGAATTTAATTTGCTATCATTTGGTAAATGTTTTTAATCCTGGACCAGATCCATTCAAAGTTTGCTGCATCAGCCAGGATTACCCATGCTACTACAGTACAGGATAACATCCTCTTTGGTCAGACTTTGTCTTTAAAGTTGGAAGAGGATAAAAAAATAATGCAATGCATTTATAATTTTCCTAAATGTGTATTTGAGGGCACTACTAGAGTCAATTCTCAGAATGGCAACCTATGGAAAGAAGGGTCAGTATTCTGCTGCACATGTACTGACCAGGAAGAGGGAGGGAGAGGTATGACATCTTGTTTGTTGCAGATTTTTAAAACTGTAAATTCAATCAAAAATCTTTATTTGTGTTTAAATCTATCAAGAATCAAGGAAGCTGCTACTGAACTTTGTAACTTTCCAGCTTCAATACTTTGGGATACTGATCTAACACTAGTATGTTTGATAAGGACATCTACCTTTCACTAAGTTATGTGACTTATCTCTTTCAAGGTGATGTGAACAGCCTGAATACCTTTAGTAAGTCAGTTCCAATGTGTTGAAACCAGGCAAAGAGAACAAAAGCAGGTAAGAAATAGAAACCATTGCAATATATAATAGTTTTTTTCAATTAAACTTTTTTTAAGAAAAGTTTTCATTAAGTATAATGAGGAAATAATTAATGTACATTTTGTTCCAAAAAAGTTTCAATAACATGCTGTTAAAGAAAAAAATATATATGTAACTTACCACATGCTGCCAAGTGAAGCTGTGAAGGATTGTGTTCAATCTGTTTCTGTCGCTTTTGACTGCTGAGATGCTATATGTTCTTGATTTTTAATGGTGATGTACCACTAATTCCAGCAATCTTTGAAAGTATTGTAGATTTAATGCTAGAAAGGTATGAAAAGTGGGAAACCTGTACATAGCAAACTGGAAGAAGACCAGGCAAAGATGGTAGCTTGTGATTATAAGAGAGCTTGCATCACTGGAGGGGACACTTTGGAAAGAAACTGTGCTAAAATGTGCAAAAATGCTGTTCACACTTGTATATTAGGAAAAAAGGTCACCAAGAAAATTAAGGAGCAATCAGGAACACCCAGTGGTAAAGAAATTGGATACTTACTCAAGCAGGTGAAATCTTCAATCTTGCCATGCTCCTTGTTCTTCAAGAAGAATGTAGTCATTGACTACTAGGAAATAAAAGCAGAAGTAAGCTGAAAAAAACAACTCGCCTTTACCTTTCCTTTTGGAGGTTTCATGGATTGGGTTCCACGTCATCCTGGTATATTCCTTTGACCTGGCGCGGAGGAAGTGCCAGGCACCCACATCTTCTTTGCACTTCTTTCACCTTCTACCTATGTCACCTGATCTCGCACTACGCAGGAGTGAGATTGGGTCATGTAGATGGAAAAAAAAAGAGTGCCAATCTCACTAAGCATGCATGAGATTGGGCTTTTTTTTTACCACATTGAAGAAAAAGCTCCTTCTGTGCATGCCTGATCTCGAAGGAACAGCCAAAAGCCTTCTGGGATCCATGATGTATGTATCCCGGGAGGCACTGCGGTGATCAAGACAGAAAAAAAGAAGGTAAATTTTACCATATAGGGTTGTCTACCCTTTTATGTAAGGTGCACATTTTAGTTTTGGTCCTCTGTAAGTATATCAATCCTTCTTTATTAGAATGCTCCTGGATTATTCATTTCATACAAGAGGCAGGGTTACTTTAAAGCTCCTTAATAAGTTTAAAAAGTTGGCTGTAAAAAGAGTCTATAATAATACTCGGTTCTCTGGGAGGCAGTTAGTCCTTCTCTCACTTCAAGAGTTTCAGCTTCGAGCAGAATCTTTTTTGCATATTTTTTGCAGCAATGCACCCATTTCATTTAGCACTTTTTTTTACTCCTAATGATTAAGCTGCTCTACTCCTCCCATCCTGGCTACCAAATCTGAAGAAAGGTTATACAAGCCGGATTTGAGAAAAATAAAACAATAGAAGAAAGCTCTGAGGTTAAACTCTGTCCTTGGCTTCTGAGCGATCTTTGTTCTGTGCACGTTTTATTAATACTGCTTTTGCCATTCAAAGAGTTTCAAATAAAAGTGGATGTTCTTGTAAGAAGACCTAGTCCTTGGAAATAATAATCTATGGCAACCTTAGGTGATCTATGATAAACTCATAGACCGAAGAAGTTTTTTATGACATGTTCGTGGATCGAATATAGGCCACGGAGTACTTTTAGCCAGTACAGGACCTAGATATATGGGATTAGAAACTGAGGTGCTTGCGTGTTTTTGGAGCACAGGAATAAGAAGTATATAGACCAAATGGAAGAAAGTTCCTTACTGGGCAACTTATTAAAGTTGACCTCATTTTAATATATTCCCCACAAAGAGTATAAATTTATTTTGTGTGTGCAAAGTGTTTTTGAAAACCCTTCCTTTCTTGCTTTTAAAATAGTGTTTAAACTTTTTTTTAGATATATCTTGCAAATATTGTGAATATATGGTTTTCTCTTTTTTCTTGCAAAAGGGTGTTTTGTATATATGATATATACCCTGAAGAATCGGGTCTCCCACGAAACATGTCAGAATTTATATATATCATGTGTGTTAGCCTGAAACCTGGGCTGGAGTCCAATGCTATGTACATTTGTTATGTAGTCGTACTGTATATTGTACTAAGTTTTTAATGTTTGTATGAATAAAACATATCTAAAATTTTTAACCATTTATTCTTGAATGCAACACAACTCTGCTCTCTGATTGGCCCCTGTCTATGGACCTTCATATTCGTTCAATGAAGAGGTGGTTCAATTTGATTTTTGTAATATGTAACAAGGGGTCATGCTATTTCAATAGTTTTTGAAAACCGTTATCTCTTTGTAAAATTAGCAGTGACATCATTGCCTTACCACACATGGTCTATCCAGAGATCTTGGAGAGAACCCAGAAAGCCCAAATACAATAGTGACCTGTAAAAAACCAAAGGAAGGGGTAGGAAGAAGACCAGTAAACCAGCACAAGTATTGAGAACTACTGTGACTGGTTTTCATTATAAGAAACTCTAACACCAGTAATAAAAATCTGGGAGAAACATAGTGGCCATACCATTACCTGTGAACTAAACGGGAAGCAACAACCGCAGTAGATTTTAATAGCCCAAACACATATTTTATTAGCACACTTGGTGGCACCATTGTAGCGACTAACAAATATCATGTCCACCATGTTTGTTATAAAATTTTACCTTTGACCGGTGACCTAGTTCTGTAAAGCTAATCAGCTAATCACAGTTATCGACTTGTGTTCCTATTTTTCTGTTCAATAAAAGTTATGACAAGTTCTTGTTCAGTTTCCGCTCTTACTATATTACACTGCTGCCAGATTATTACAAGATCATTTTCACATATTTAATTAACACCCTGACACTTTAAACACACAGTTTTTGCGTTTCTGCAAGGATAGATAAATAGTTTATTCCCACCAGCCAAAACACTCTGACCTAATTTGATGAATTCATGCAATGTTTGTATTGTGGTCTCTGTTCACTGGTCAGCATCATTTTATTTCCCAATAGTAGAAATGACAATTACTGGATGTAAGCTTCGGTTTCTTTGTTATTGATGAGCTATTTTGCTCAATTTAAAAAAGATAAGTATATCCATTAAAATGGATTCAAAGCTTTGAGCTCAATGTTTTGATTTTTTGTTGCTGTTTGTGAGGGGTATGCTCTCTGTGATGACCATTGCCCTCAACAATGAAAGTGAAGGTGGGGTTTTGGCAGATCTGACTCTTGATTTTACTTCAATTTTTTTTATCTATTCTGTCTTCTATCTATTCCGATTTGGTATTCTAGAAAAGGTGAGGGCCCTGTGCAATTGCTCAGTTTTTACCTCCTCAAAACCTAGCTGTAGATAGTGTTCTACATTAATGACCATATATTGTTGGTCTCCTATGCCTATCAGGTCCAAAAGTTTCTTCAGGTGTGATGAGCTACAGACGATTCTGAACTTATTACTGGCTGTGTTCTTTTCAGTGGGAAATAACTTGTTAACAGTGGTCTGTGAACTGTGTCATTAAATATTTGTGGAAGCCCATTCTCTTTGTAGATCATCTGGAATATCTTCAACCAGCTTTCCCCTATAAATTCTATGGTCTACCAGCCTTTCTCAAAGGTTTTAACATGGGGGAACCCTTGAAAACACTTTTGGGTCTCAGGGAATCCTTGCCAATAGTTATAAACTGCCCTTTCCATAGTACATTAGCCTGGATGAATGTCTTTTACATTGTTGACCAATGGAAAGAATGTCACCCTTATAGCCAAATAGAGCACTGGTGTCAGTGGTAACTGACCTGAGAGGTCACAAACTGCTCATTGCTCAAGGAACCCCTTGTAGCAATTAGGTACCTTGTAACCCTAGGGTACCAAAAACCCTGGCTGAGAAACACTGGTCTGAGCTTTATTGGGCAAATGTTGCTTACTAAGTGAATGGACAGGTAATGCTTTAATAGTTTTTTACAATATTTGTTCAGTTTTAGTCCGATATTTATTTGTTAAGCTGTCGTATTTACGTATTTATATATATATATATATATATATATATATATATATATATATGTACAAAGAGCTTGCAATCTTACTTGTTTTATTGTGGCACCCCTGTATAATACCAAGGTTTTTTTTGGATGGTTTTCATGGTTTATTAGGGAGTTTGCTATCAGCTTAATTATGCTTTTCTGATAAAGGATGCTAATAGATGTCTCCTTATCCTGAATTGTTCCATAAAATTAGGAAAATCAGCCAAAATGTCGCACTTTGTTAAAAAAAAAAAAAATGAAAAACAGTGTTTCTTTAAGCAAAAATAGAAACAACGGTGTCAATACTTTGTTTTAAGAACTATACAATTACATAATGTTTATGTTTTAATTATCCTATTATACAGCAACTAATCATTGATCCAGGTTATGTATTGATCCTGCCAATTGCCTGTTTCTCAATGATGTTCTGATGCCAGGCTGGCAATACTGTGAAGATGCCATACAAATGCGTAATCTTTCAGCGTTGATAGAACCCGCTGCTTTCCCACATCATAGAATATTCATAGTGACAGGGTTGCACATTCCCTCTAAATCTAAGGCTAGCTTCAACTAAAAAAATGGAGGTTGCATCACTTAACCATTTGGAAAGTTTACACATACCACCAAAGGAAAGGACATCACTGAGAAGGGTTTGCGGTCTCTATTAAGGGAATTTCAATGGTTTTTATGAAGAAAGTTTCTGAGCTGAAATTAAAATACTCGTTTTATTGGTTTGGATTTTAATTTGGTTGTATTTTGTTTTTCCTCCTACCTTCAAGTTGTTAGTGTTAGTTAGCGGCTTTGTTAAAAAATACAACCTATTTTAAATGGCTTTTGAGGGAATTGAATGTTTTTTAAACCACCCAGCCCCTCATACCATTATGCAAAAAAAAAGAACAATTAGAATAACAACTAAAAAAAAGAAAAAAAGAAAACACAAGTACAAAAAAAACAACATTTTAATAAATACAAAAACTATTACTATATGTGTAAATATAACAAACCTACTATTCAAATTTAACATAGAAGAGCCGTATGATCGTATGATATGAAATATATAACACCCATCATAACTAGACATAATCTAATCTAAAAATATTCTGAGCAGTATACAAACTCCTAATATCTTCACATTAGTGCACTGCAAAAACAACATGAACTTTTCTCATCTAATTGCAGTGATGAGAGGAACCAGATGGCCCACCTTTTCTTATTTTTTTTTTTAATCACTATATATCTTGTAATTCATTGGCAAGAAATCCTTTCTACAGGTATTCTCAGTAAGCATGGAAGTCCTATTTCTAGCAGCACTCTGTGCAGAGATGCTTCTTCTGTTAATGATTCATTATGGCCATGGAAATCTATTAAACTGAAAGCCATCAGTGGCTATGGAACCTTTTGTGAAGCCTTCCTGCCAATCACTGTTACTTTGTGGAGAAGAACTCTGATTGACAAGCTGGCTTCCCAAGAGGCTCTGTATGAACTCAAGGCTTCACTGCAGTGGTCTCAAGTGAGCAACAGAAGGAAAAGCAAAGTATTGTGATGCAAAAGCTGCATTCACTCTCTGTATCTTCCATACATACCGGCAGCCTCTTAGCAGTGACTCATACGAAAGGATGAATCTTAACCCTGTGTCATGTAGGCATAACTTTCATTGTACTGAATTGTTGTGCTTTTCACATTCAGTATACTATAACCCTTTTGTTACCAAAGTATTTTAAAAGATCAGAGGAAAACATTAAGTTTAGTAGTATTAGTATGAGTCAATTACCAACTTGAGAATAACTCTATATCTTAATTTTTTTGATTACGGCAAGACTGAGAAATAGGAGCACAGTTGTCCTCTTTCTCTGCTGCAGTGTTAATTGATATTCTCGGGGCAAGGGGCTTTTTTTTCATTTTGACTTAAAATTGCCTTGTGGACACAAAAGGATAAAAGTGCACACGAGCTTGGTCATTTTTTTTTATAGTTGGCTTCTAAAGCTCATCATACCTACTTTCTCCTAAGAAAGAGAAGTATTACTTAATTGCCATGAAGATAATAGTCAGAGCTTAATGAACTTTAGGCATTTTATTTAGTGGTAAAAACATCCAAAAGACCTGAGACTGTTGCTAGGAACCACCATCTTGAAGGAGATGCAAGTGAACCCAATACACTCAAAGCTATCAATCAAGTGGTATTCTATGGAATTCCCTTTAGTTCCTCCCCAAGCAGCTATATAAACTGTTATAAGGTAAAGGGGAGACAATTAAAAACAGGAGTTAGACATTACAGAGGAAGATATTGCTATTATGTGCAAGAATGGAGAGGGCAATATTAGGAATCTGAAGTTAGGAAACTGAAACATAATCAATTATGTTAGAAATAGGGATGAGCGAACTAAATTTGTCATTTCGATCACACAACGAATCGGGCCTTTCTCGCTTACAGAACATGTACACAAGAACAGCCTTGTGATTGCAAATTTAGAGTTCATCTGAGTTTACCCGCGTGCCTCCAATCAGCTGTGACCGCAGGTTTCCACAGTCACTGGGCTGTACTTATCAATGACAAGTACAGCCGAGAGACGGTGGGAACTGAACTCAGATAAACTCTCAATTCAGTCACTGGACTGTGGGAACCTGCACACTGGACTTCAATGGAATTCATGAAATCGGTTCGCCGAAATTTCGCTGACCCATCAGAAGTTTGGGGAAATTTTCGCAAGACTGTCAAAGGCATTCTCACTTATCCCTAGTTAGAAAGACACGTTGCAGGTAGCTTTAGGGACCCTTTATGGGAGAAAGTCTTTCCAGTCTGAAATTTAGAAGTTTATAAACACCAGAACTAGTGATATTAAAGTTACATTATTGAATCTCCTAGCCAATGATTGGTCACCTCCTCCTATTGCTGGAAAGGCTCCATGGTGCATAGTAGATGGGGGATCAAACCCAGGAAGGAGATGTTAGTCCAGTCAATGAAGTTGCCGAAATATTTGGAGATCCAGAAAGGGATGGGGTAGGGCTACTGTCATGAGTATGTGAACAGGAAGAACCCTGGAGTTTAGCTCTCCAGGATTCAGATCTTGCCCAGTCCAGGGCTTGGGACCTAGCTGGCATTGAGGCCTATATAAGATAGGAGACCCCAAGGTGGATGGAGCCACTCTACAAAAAGAAGACAGGAACCCATAAATGCTCCAAGGTCTGGGACTGTGAAAGAGAGGCTTCTTCATCTGAGCAGGCTGGATATTTGAGTCCAGATATTCACAGACGGGGATCGCTTCTAGAGATGATGCCATTGAGTTAGATTAGCGAAAATCATGGGAGATTTACCTTAATCATGGTGTGTGTTTTCTTACACCACTGGCCCTTTCTTCAGGGACATGTTAAAACCCCTAGATTATACTGATGGACTAAGCCTATGTTTGTTATTTCCCCACCAGAAGAGGGAAACCTCAGAAATCAGCTGCTGCTACAATGGTGCTTTACTGATAAAAAAAAAAAAAAATAGGGAAAATAAATGATGAAAATGAAAAATATAAGCATTTAAAATACTTGTATATTTCTCCATATTGCCCTGAGTCACAGGAAGTGGGTTGAATGTTGAATAATAATGAAGTCCATCTATCACTGACATGTGAAGGATACAAGAAAGATCAAAAGACATAATGTGGCTGACTAGAGTTAAGCTACTTAAAAGTAAATTTGTCAATTACTACAGAATTTTCCAAAAAAAAAAAACACATATTCACCTGTGAAAAGTCCTCAATCCACCCACAAACTGAGCAACTGCCACTCTGCCTTGACTGCACCTGGGTGAAATGGAACATATTTTTTTTACATTACAGGAAAGCCCCTTGATGACGGCAGAAGGAGCAGTCCACAGCTCCCTGGGATGACTATACATGATGTAGGTATCCTAGGAGCCTGCAGGTTTTCCCTTTAGTCTTTACCGCAGTTACGGCAAAAACAGGAGAGGAGGATCTCCCCAAAAAGATAAAAACAGGTAGTCCCCGGGTTAAGGACATCCAACAAACAGACGCCTCCTTGATTGGAATGAGGCTTCCCAGCTCACTCCTGTGCAGGACGGAGGCTTGATGGGGGGAGGGGGCAGTTTGCATGACTTGCAGAAGAAATCTTTTGCTAAACACAGCTGAGGTTGTGGGTGATCTTAGGGGACTGAGCTCTTTCTGCAACCTCTTGTAACTCTTTAATGACCAAGACAAACTCAGTTGTTTCTTTTTGCATATCAAAGCCCAGCTTGCTCCAGAAGTTTATGAATGTCTAGGCTCCATAAGGATATTTTTTTATTTTTGTGATTAACTCACAGTGAGGATTTTATACAGGAACTGACACCATGCTGCCTAATACTATGATGAGCCAAACATCTGTCCTAACTGCATTTATTAAAATAATGTACCTGGTCCAACTTACAAACAAATTCAACTTAAAAACAAACTTACAGTCCCTATCTTGTATGTAACCCGGAGCCATCTCTTTATATATGTTAGAAAACTAATATTAGGTCCACTTTAAATATATGTGGAGAGTTGTTGATTGGGGGGGGTGGTTTTTTAGTATTGTAGATTTGCTATATTTGTTTATAAAAAACTTTATTTAAAACACAAACATTACATTTCAATCATGCTTTGAAAAGCTGGTTCAGCTGAATTTTTTATAGTCCTGGTCAAACCCACTCGGCCTATTTTGATAAGTTCACGCTTTGTTTATACTCAAGCCAGATTGCTTTTACACAATAGCCGTCCGCCTTCGATCCTCAGATGGCAGCAAGTACCCTTATCAAGTTCCTATTTATATACTTAGGATGAGTTAATTTTTCATTACACAAACGCTTGAAACTTTTGACATTTTCTGCTTGCACGGAGTCACCAGATCAGCATAGCTTGCAGGATAATCAGATTTAAAGGTCACTGTCATTCTGGGAAGGCTGGTTATAAATATTTTGAAATCCTATTTCTCTAATCAATATTTGTCATGCTGGGAAAATGTCCTTTAGAAGTACACAAGACACATTCTTAAACTTGCAAACAGATTTGTGTTAAATAATTGAAGATTTTAATTTGGTCAGTGTGCTTGCTGCTGGGGGAAGCAAGCAAACATAATTTGTGAAACAAAACCGTGCAGGAGGCCTAGTAATGTTATTAGTATATCAGATTGTTTGGGATGTAATCTATTCAACCAGAACATTACATAGCCTTGATAGTTGTTTATCGGTGCATTGTGACAATCCTAAAGGGTAACTCCACCCAAATTTGTAAAGGGGAATTTATATTATATGACTCTCTTATGTAATATATTTATATAGTTTCAAAAAAGAATTTTGCAGCTGCTACACTGGTGTGGCCCTATAACTAGGCACATTTCTTAATGAAGAGGTAGTTCTTTTGGCCCTTTTGATCATGTTTGAATTTGTTGTTGGGAATTTAAGAGTGGATTTTCACAAAGTGGTTAGACACTTGTTTACATATTTGTTGTAATCTAGCCTGGGACCTAATGTTTAGGTACCTAACAACAGTCAATGTACTATGTAGAATATATCATATATGCACTGTAAATTGTAAATTGAGTGTAAATTGATTTTTTTGCCTTCAAAATGCTATTAGAAAAATAATGTCTACCTGTACTCCAGTCACACCAGCAGATGGCACTATGAACTCATTTTAAATGCTTAATAAACTTACTGTTTTAAACAATAGATCGTTACACACTTCACGAGAGAACACAGCTGTATTTACTAGTGGCCACCAAACATGCGCAGAAGATCTTTTAAGAGCAAATGAACCATCTAAACTAACTCAAAAGTACAAAAATCTTTAATCTGTAAAAAAGACAAAAATATATATAGACTGATCCAATGTGAATCTAATTTTGCTTTTTAAAATAAATGATATAAAAACAACACACCATGGATGTATTTACTCCCAATAATTTTATTGTAATTTCTATTGATTACTTTAATTTTAATTGTTAGCAGTGATGAATTGGGATGCATGAGAATGCCTCTGGCAGCCTCGCAAACATTTCCTCGAACTTCCGATGGGTTCGCAAAATTTCGCCAAACCGATTTCACGAAACCATCGGAAGATCAAGTAAATCATTACGTGAGAATTTTCAGGGCTGCCTTTTTTCTTGCAGCCATGGGAATCCTCCTGTTTGCGACCCCTTGCACTAGAGGCTAATTAATCTCTATTGCCCAGAGATTGCAGTGGAACTGCAGATGAACTCCCAAAGGAAAACCCCTTTGAGAGTTTGCCTGCAGTCAAAGCTGATTGGAGTTACTCGTGTGCCTCCAATCAGCTTTGACTGCAAAGTTCCCATGGTCCCTGGGCTGTACTTAGCAGCCCAGTGACCGTGGGAACTGAACTTCAGATGAACGCTCAATGGAGAAACCTCTAGTGTTAATTAACCTGTAGTGCCGGGGATCGCAGTGGATTCCCAGGGCTGCATGAACGAATGCAGCCCTGGGAATCCTGTGTGCGATCCCCGGTAGTAGAGGTTAAATGGGGACAAGTCTCCCCATTCAAAACCTAGTGCTCTCTGATTGGCTTTCCTCAGCCAATCAGAAAGCACTACAGGTTTTGAATTTGCACCGAGATTGAGTTTTAAAAACTCGTTCACTCATCCCTAGTGATGAACAACTTTTGTGCCCTAGGTTTTAACCCATGTTAAAGTAGTTATCTGTATTTTAGAGTACTTCAGTTTATATACATACTGTACTTTTTTTTTTGTTTGTTTAACCCACTACGAGTGGGTGCTGAAAAGTTTCTGGCTTTGCCCAGAAAGAAGAGAGCCAGAGTTATGAAATAACACATTTATTAAACATATTCCCCCCTGAGACTGATGCACTTGCTACATGTCCTCAAAACGTTGCCCCTTCAGGTGTTACTTAAAATTTAGGAACAGATAATAGTCCGAAGGGGCCAGGTCAGGGTGTTCAATTTGGCAGGCAGAACGTTGGACGTGAGCGCAGGTGCATTGTCCTGCAAAAAAATGATCTCTTTGGTGAACTTTCCACAGCGTTTCGTCTTAATTGTCTCCTTCAGATGGTCCAGGAGGTTAGCATAATACTGTCTAGTGATATTAGAGCCCTGAGGTAGGTAGTTCACCAACAGAATACCATCTTTGTCCCAGAAAACTGACGCCATTACTTTTTTGGCTGATTTCTGGGTTCGGAACTTCTTCGGCTGCAGGAATCCGCTGTGGCGCCATTCCTTTGACTGTTCTTTGGTTTCAGGATCATAGATGTGGAGCCAGGTTTCAGTCACTAACCTAGCCAAAAAGTCCTGTGCAGCTTCAAAATGGCCCAAAACGGCTTTAGATGCTTCAACTCTCAACTTCTTCTGATCACTGTTCAAACATTTCAGCACCCACTTCGCTGAAAGCTTGCGCATGTCTAGGATAGTGGTGATAACAAACCCCACACACTCCCGTGAGATGTCAAGTATCTGGGCTATCTTTTTTGCAGATATTCGCCGGTCCTCAATAATCGACTCATGGACAGCATCGCAGGTTGCCAGGTCAGTTGAGGTTGGGGGGAGCGCCCATTGAGGGGCTCATCTTCAACGGTGAAATGCCCAGTCTTGAAACGAGATATCCAGGTTTTGACAGTGCTGTAGGAAGGACACTTCTCCCCCAGTGTTTGTGACATCTCGTGTGAATGTCCTTTGCTGACTTTCTCTGGAGAAACAAAAACTTCATGACGGCCCGTAACTCCAACAACGTGAAACTTGCTTGTGCCTGCGCCATCACAGCTTCTCACTAAAAGAAAAAACGGTTTTAGGAATCGCAAAGACCTGATATTTGCACAGTTACATACTAAGATATTAGGCTGTCATATGCCCCCACACTCAATTTTCTATTTCATCTGGAAGGGGGCAAGGCCAGGAACTTCTCAGCACCCCCTCGTACCATGACCTCTTCAGCTAG
>NC_092866.1:14978133-14985265 GCF_032062135.1 Pyxicephalus adspersus | reverse complement strand
CTCATCTCAGCACACTAGACACTGGACCCCAACACCCCAGAAACAGCACCCCCCCCATCCCCCAGACCCCCAATCACTACATCAGCGTCTTTGAACCTCTCTGTCTTTCAACCCCCATGATACTGAACCCCAACACCCCAAATACTGACTTTCTTCATGTCAGCATCTCCTTGCCACCCAGCAGTTTGGCCACTGCAGCCAGGAATTGCAGGACTCCCTGCCAACTGTCTCCTGCCTTTGGTGACATCACCTCCTTCCCAGGGCAGCCTGTAGAACACATTAAATATATATAAATAAAAAAATAATAGATAAAAATAAATTATATATAAATATAAAAAAATAATAAAAATTAATTTGACCAGACAGTAGCATATGTTTAGGTTAGGAGTAGTTAAAACATATTAACTGTTCTGTAGGCTTAGCTATTTCTAAAACTTGATAGCTAAGCCTACAGGCTAGGCTTATCTAAAACTTGATAGGTATGAAATAATGATGATAAACTTTGCAGCATTCCATTTTTTGTTTCACATTTTGTTCCAGTTTGTTGTTAAAAGGGCAACTTTAATGTAAAAATCTTTAAAAACTTAAGAAAAGGCAAGATTTTAATTGCAATAAAGTCATACTGTATTTCTTCTGCAATAAAATTCCATCTGCTCTTTTGGAATCTTCCAAGCAGACACTGGATTTTGGCATGTGACAAAATGATGATTGATTTAATTCATACCACCATGGTCAATCAAGAGTCCCAAAGTGCTGAACTTGAAAAAAGACCGGATAAGGTTATCAGCACCGGCAAGGAATCTTGTGGTTGTCATAAAGGTTCGGTGACTTAGGTGATCCCTTCACATCCCCTCGGCTATCTGTGCATCCTGAATCACCAACTTCAGGTTCTTTAAGTCACAATTTAATGATTCTCTTGAATATCTATAAACAATATCTACATCCTTTTTATGCAATCTGACTCTACTCACACTAATCCTGAATTTCAGCAATAATTATCCTCATTGTGCACAACCCATGGCTGATTATACAAAAAAATACACCTGTATTCAACTGCAACTACATGAATCAAGAGCTGATTAGTTCATCTGTGGCTTTAATTTCCCATTTTTGCTTATTTACTAGAACCTTTGCAACATATTGATTTTTATGAACTTATCCTTTTGTTAATACATTGTTTATGTATTTTTTTTGTTGACATGACCCAAGCTTGTGCACAGTTAGCAACTTGTCTTGCCAAGACAAGGCAATAAAAGGTAAATTCTAAGCAATGAAGAAAATGCAGAACTTTTATAAGATAAATATCTTTCTTTACTTAGTGTGTGCCTTTGGGCTTTATAAAATCTAATAATAAGACAGTGTCTACAACTCCTCTAACGGTCTAATCCCTTGGTTTTTTCCCTGGTGTGAATTTTCATAAAGCAGTCTCTTTTTACAATGTGTGAGTTGTGTTAAGAATGCATCAGGATTATTAGCCTGTCGTCCAATGTCCTTTTATTATTATTATTAGTCTGCAGCTTGCTGAAGACCGCAATTCTTTTACATTTTGGGGTCTATCTCAGACACAGGCTGATTTTTTTCATTTGGATTCATATTCATTTTTTTAGCTCTCTTTCTTAAAGGATTTTTTATATTATACCAGAATATAACATTTCATGTTATGCCATCTTGGTAAAGGTAGAGATTTGCTTCCTAATATCAGAACCCCCAGCAAGGAGGGTCACTATTGCTGCCTATGGTCTCCCTGTAGCTAACCTTTTCTGAGCTACTAATACGTCTGCACTATGTCTCTGCCTGGTGGCTGCCATCTTGGTACAGGTAGGGATTTGCTTCCTAATATCAGAATCTCCAGCAAGGAGAACAATGTGCAGCACAATAGTGACGTCACAAGCAGTATTGCCTTAATATCTTACACTGCAGCAAGACAAACGTGAGGCTTCAGGCACAATCAAATACCAGGCATTTAAAAAAAAAAAAACAGCTTTTCGTCTATAGGACACCAGCAAAGTGTAGGGGGATTGTGTAACTTTGCCCAAGAACGTGGGCAAGAGCAAATGACAAGTCACTAATGCTGCCTGTGGTCTCCTTCTAGCTAACCTTTTCCCAGCTACTAATAGGTCTGCAGTTTTCCTCTGCCTGGTGGCTGCCATCTTGGTAAAGGTAGGGATGTGCTTCCTAATATCAGAACCTCCAGCAAGGAGAACAATGTGCAGCACAATGGTGAAGTCACAAGCAGTATTGCCTTAATATCTTACATTGCAGCAAGACAAACATGAAGCTTCAGGCACAACTAAATACCAGGCATTGTATTGTTATTTTTCAGAGGATTTACAGAACAATAGTATTTTTAGCTGCCTTTTAGATGCTTTGTACACTATAGCAAAGCTTAATTTTTTTAGTTTTTTTTTTCCTTAGTGGGAGGGAGGCGGAAATTGGCATTCAATTTGGAAAATGTTGATATACCTGGTAATTTATTTATAACAAATAGTGGATATTGATACCTGCTGTCTTTTAAGTTTTGCAGCATCATGAATACCACTTACTGTATTTGGCACCCCAGCAAAAAATTATTGTATGAGTATTGTAGTCTACAGAGTTTTCTTTTCTTAATACAGGTGGGAAAACTCTATGTCAAGGAGACGTGACAGGTCATTTGACAACGCTTCTGTTTTTTGCTGATTTGTTTTGTGTCTTTATTGATTTTAGTGCACTTAGACTCCTTCTGACTCCTGTGCCAGCACGGTGTAAGTTGCAGAGTGTGAAGTGGTATGTAGCAGAATGGATAAAATAGGACCATGTGGCAGGGAGTTACACATTTGGAAGTGTTCCTGCCCTAGACCATCAGCCAATCGGAACTTTTTATTCTGTGTTCTTTAACACTATTTTAAGCTCTGTTGTACCAAGTGGGAAGTGTTTGCACTGATCACTGTTAGTGATGAGAACACTTCCCACTTAGTAACCCCCTGCTGTTAGTTGCTTTCTCTATTGCAACCAAAAAAAAAAGAAGAGAATGCCAGAAGTTGAGATGTTGGGAATGAAGAATAGGTAAGAAAACTTTAGATTAGTTCAACAAGTATGCATTTTATATATTTTTTATTTCAATCTGTCTTACTTTTGTTTTATTTTTCTTCTTTTCCAGGAGTTTAATTCTTTTAAGTGTGTGTGTATTCTCTAATATACAGTATAAAATTCAGTTTTCAAAAAGAGAAAAATACATTCTGCTATAACTTTACCAAATCCTGCTCTCATACGATTAGTGTACACACAGATATACTGTGTATTCTCAAAAAGTTCAGAGTTCACACATATAAGTTCAGTAATTACATAAAAAAGCAGAGTTGTGAGGCTCAAAGTCAGACTTGAGGTTAGAAAATCATTAGCGTTGGATCACAATGTGAACAAGAAAAAATAATCTGTTTCATTAGAGAAAGAAAAAAAGGTTTGTGCAGATGAAAATTGGTGTGATGGTACTGTTTTTACATGGCAATACACACAAATGTCATGTGAGGTACACAGTAGACCTGGGAGTTTATGCTTTGCATTGAATTAGTTATAAAAAATTAAGTATTCCAATTTACCACATAGTGGGCTAGATATGTGTGTACCTGAATTGTCTTCAAAGATATCAAACTAATGGCAAGCATCATAAGCTGTCCTGGTGTATTTCTTTAACTGCTCCAAATTTATATTTTGTGTACATATGAAACAGTCACCAATCTAGTCTAGTCTTTCTCTGGCTTTTTATCCCTGAGGAATCATTAAAACAATTTTCAGGTAGGGGGAAAAAAGCCTTTTAAATTGGGAATTAGTGGACAAAACGCCACCCCCCATAGTGGTGTCTAGAATGTCACCTTTATAGACAACTAAAACATTGTTGAAGTGGCTTTGTCAAGTGGCATTTGACCCAGAACCATGTAGGTATCAACAAATAAGAGGTCAATCAGCTACAGTTTAAGGAACCCCTAGCAAGTTTTGGAGGAACCCTGGTTGGGAATGCATGATCTAAACACTCACTTCCTAATACCAAGGACTGTGCTCTGACTTAGTGGGCCTGATTTATTAAAGATCTCCAAGGCTGGGGAGGATACACTTTCATCAGTTAAGCTGAGTGATCTGGCAAACCTGGAATGGATTTCTTGAAAGTCATTTGCTAATTGCTAGCAATTGTTTTGAGTCCTGGATCAGATCCATCCCAGGTTTGCTGGATTACCCAGCTTCACTGATGAAATTGTATCTTCTACAGCCTTGGAGAGCTTTAATAAATCAGGCCTAGTGTGTTAATGTTCTCCTACTGCATTCTATAATAGAACATGGAGAACTCAGCAGCCAGTAGGGAGGCAGTGGAATGGTGGAACAAGAGTTGGCTTAAAAGGGATCAAGTTTTAACTATAGTCCGGGCAAAAAGTCATGACTAAAGTACAACGTAAACCTGTAAAAACTTAACAAAGCATATACTTGTATAAAATACAAGCTCACTGGTAATTTTGCCAACTTTTTTAACTACTTACATAGTTACATAGTAGGTCAGGTTGAAAAAGAGTCAAGTTCAACCACTAGGGAAATAAACATATCCCAGATATAAAACCCTATAGACAGAGGTAATCCCGAGGAAAGCAAAAAAAAAAAAACCCTGGTACAATTTGCTCCAACAGGGGAAAAAATTCCTTCCTGATTCCATGTGGCAATCAGATGTTCCCTGGATCAACAGTCTACCTGAAATGATGGGAAGGTCAACAGGAACAATGAAACAGTGTTTCGGTGCACACAGAAAATTATCACCCCTATAAACATTTTGGTTTGCCAGCCTTTTGGAGAATGAATCTTCTGCAAAATTGCTGCATTCAAGGTGAAGGTGAAAAGGGTTTTAAAAGAGAGGTAAATATTCTGTTTCTTATTTACAGGCAGGTAAGTATTTTTATGTGATATGGTTGATTTAATTATAGGCAAAGAATCTTGCAGACACCACCAACTATATCTTCTAAATTGCTGAATACTTTTGGGCTTCGTATAGTGCAAGCAGTTCTAGGTGTTTTTGCTGCTTATAATAACAAAACAAAATTGCAAAAAATGGTTGAAATTTAAATGAATCGTTTTGTTTTTTTATCTTTTTAGACAGTTTGGGGCACCAACATTGCTATATGTTTGTTTTTAGATGCTATATTTAGAGTCCAAGGCTGGTTTGCATCACTATCTGCCTCTATAAACCTGGATTGTTACTTTTACTACTTCTTACTGCTTGCATTTACCAACTGCTACTGCTCCCAGTAAAATGGTTATTTGGTCATATAGACATAGAATTGGTTTACTAAATGAGGTAAGGCGGTTCACTTAGCAAAGTCAATTATCTCTCTGCAAGGCACACATCACTTAGCTAAGTTAAAGCATTTCTGTGGGATAACTGAATAAGACTGCACAGTTCAGTTACTATCTAGTGCACTTTGTTGCCTACCAGCCCTGGTCAGACATATCCCCTCCTTATAAAACACGGGAATAAGTCCTCATAAGGATGTTAATGCCAAGGGACAATGGTTGGGACTAAAAAATGAAAATAAAATGGATTTTCATCACCTAACAGATGTATTTTGCACAGATATTATATTGCACTTCTAACCTTATTGGTTAATATGTTCAACCAACCAGGTTGCACCGTTAGTCCAAATTTTATTACCCTGGCATATTTGTGGCATCAGCCTAAGAATAAAATGCTTCTGTTATTTCTATGTTCCGATCTTGAACCAAGCACACTGAAGAAGGGGTCAACCGAAGGTTCCTGTGGTCACTTGGCAGACACTACAAAGCCCATTAATACTGGCAATTCAGTTTAATGTATCTCAGATAAGGAATTTTATAAAATCCCTGCTGCTTTCCTAAACCAAATAGCCGTTCTCAATCAAAATATCATTAACTTTTTGCACAATAATAAGTATTTGTATTTTCCTCTTCATCCCTCATATATATTAATTAATTTACTCGCTGCCAAGATGCCACGCTAGATGCCATGGGTTTGGATTTATTCTTCGGCGTCTTAAATCACATTTGCATAATGGAATTAAAAGGTCTATTCATGCGCGTTTCCTCTTGGTATATTGGACAGAGTAGAGAGGTTGTAATTAGTGGCATCTGGCCTTCAACTTCATTAACATGCAAATGGAGGTAGACAGGAGCATCAGTTGGAATAAGTTCACAAGACTTTCTCAACTGTACTGTAGTTTATGGAACACACTTTCCTTTCTAGTATTGCTCCTTGATCCTTCACACTTATGTAGCAGTTTCATTTGCGTTTAGTTACTTTAGCTGGTAGTGATTCTTGATTTGTTTTTTTTCAGAATTTGTTAGGATGGTATATTACCTTATACATGCCAAATTATTATATGGACTATTTTAGGACACTAACTTTTTTGGTTTATTTTAAAGATAACATACAGTGGTTTGTACAGAATCTAACACAGTCATAGCTAAAATGCTTTTATGTGTCAAAGTAAAATGAAATATTGCATGTCTATGATATGATATATACGGTATATATATATATATATATATATATATATATATTTATTTATTTATATACATAAATGTTCTCCTCTCCTCCCCAGGAACCTTTGAAACGATAGAGATTTCATCCAGAGAATCCCATTACATAGATTCAATAAATTCATTCTCATACATTCAATAAATCAGATGTTTGTTTGGATGTGATTTAGGAAATAATTGTACCTATCTACATAAAAATTAAGATGTTTTTTCGGGCTTGGACCTCATCATTACCCATCTGGCCCCACTAGAGGATCTACCTCTACAAGAATATAGGGCAGTGAGAGATTCCATTACTTTTAAATGGAATAAACTATTTAAACTTTAATACCAGTCTCATAACTCCTGAAAAAGCAGATTCTGTGAAACGCGTTTGGTTGAGGCTGGATGTATATGAAAAGTATGTTCCCTTTAAAATGGTTTAAAAAATTATTAAATTGCTGCTGGTGATGTAAATATAGACATAAAATTATTTGACATAATATTATTACACACTATTTATATAGCGCCATCGTATTACACAGCTCTGTACAAAGTCCATAGTGGTGTCACTAACTGTCCCTCAAAGGAGCTCACAATCTAATGTGCCTACTATAGTCAT
>NC_092866.1:14962395-14978045 GCF_032062135.1 Pyxicephalus adspersus | reverse complement strand
GGAGAACCTGCAAACACCATGCAGATAGTGTCCTGGCTGGGACTAGAAACTAGGACCTAGCACTGCAAAGGCCAGAGTGCTAACCCCTCAGCCACCGTTCTGCCCATAGAGCAATGAAATTTGCATCTTATACGACCTATGTGGTGGAACCCTTGTACCTGGGACTCCTCACCTACCATACACCCAACCAACATAAAGACAGTGATATGGAAAAAGAAGTTGCATAGTCTGTTTAATATGATAGATGCATCTGAACAATCCTGGTTGTAGAGGGCAGAATCATCTCTTGTCTCTGATAACCAACAGAAGCCAAAGTATGCCTTTTGCACCACAGCAATCACTAAGTTGTGAAGCTTTCATTACAGATCTGTAATCAATACACAACAAGCACTAAAACAGGAAGGTTAGTATTTACATCTGATTTCCAGGACCTTTGTGATTCATCCACAGCGCTCCATTAATCACATGGATGTCTTTTTTAAAGACCCATCGCAGTGGAGTGCTAAGCTGCCTTTGTCAGTAAGCTTTTATTACTCGTAACAAAGGAAGATGCTAATACAGTTTTAAAAATGATAAACCTCACTTGGGTAATTTAGAGGCATGTACATGCGGCTCCATGAGATTTGTGGTACTATATAACCATTGTGAATATGATACTTTAATTTCCTTGGGGAGAGCCCCAATTCATTGCAGTAACCTTCCTTCAATAAACAATGAGAACTCCTCTTACAAAGACTGAGAATCTCGACTATTCAACATTACAAGGGAATGTGTCAGAATATAAAATAAGCAATGATGAGATACACACACACACACACGTATATAACTGGAGGAATAATAAAAAGAAAAGCAATCTGCCAACAACATTAGCATAATTCTAAAGTATATAAAACTTTTTTAACCTAGGATGCCCTATCCACATTGTGCATAAAACTGAAAAGCTTGATCATTAGTGTAAGCAAAAATCTTTTCGAATTTAAACTTGTACCTTGATTCTATCTATAATGTCAGACATATTAGGAACTTCTACCCTGCACCAACATTTGCACAAAACTTGACTTTGTGAGAAAAATCATTTGCACAAAATTTGACTTGAAAAAATGAGATACCAAAGTTCTGACAGTCAAGACACCTGTTAATTCGGACAGAATCTTTAAATTAGCTGCCTGAGCCCATTAACATTTTACAATTCCAAAAATTGTGGGTTAGAGAGCTGAGCTGGCCACATAATCTCCAACAAAGATTGAATGTATTGGGGTTATATTTGGCTACGTGATAAGGCATCCAAAACAATTTTGCCTGGAATTCGCCCTAATATCCATACCTAATATAAAACCAGACCCCTAATGCACCCCTATGATTGTTTCCCCATCATCCCTAGTCTCCACTTTTAAACCCTTATAAACTACTTATAAACTATTGATCTGATATTCAGATGAATTGTTTTTATTTCTCCTCTTTTTAAATATCTGCTCAACATATTTATGAAGGCAGGAACAGGTATTGTTCACTAGTTATCGCAATTTCAAAAAGTAGAAACCCCCCATACCATAGTGGTAATCAAATATTTATTTACTTGAATTGAGTAACTAATGTAATATTTGATATACCCCTCAACCCCTGAACCTTTAGAACATTGATAAACACTATCACAAAGAAAGTAATGGCACAAATACACTGCACAGTTTTTGACTTCAGGGATTTTCAGTGAAAGTACTAGTAACACATAGTTACATAGTTAGTCATGTTGAAAAAAGACATAAGTCCATCAAGTTCCACCAAAAAAGTCCATCAAGTTCAACCACTAGGGAAATAAACATCCCAGATAAAAACCCCATAGACGTAGATTATCCAGAGTAAGGCAAATGGACCATCAAACAATCAACCATTCGTTACTCACTTATTAAATTACTTATGAGTTGCAATGAATTATTGTATGATTGCAATGAATTATCTACATTTTTGAAAAATGTTTTTTGAAAATGTTCTTAGTACTTTTCTGCACTTTATTGTACAGCTTTCGTCAATGGTCCCAACCTCTCCACTGAAGAAGCCAATCGACGAAACGCCTTGTGATTTGAACTGTACTTTTTCGCCTAAGCTTTAGAAAGCATTCTGTCTAGATGTAGTCGACAATCTAATGACAGTAATGGGATAGACCCATACCCTTGTACTCTGTAAACCAAAAATGTTGGAAATTTATTGGTGGTATACATAAATAATACAATTAATTTTGTTTTGCTGCAAAGAAAACCACAGTTTTCTCCTTTTTTATTTGATGCACTTCTTAAGGGGGTGACCACTATATTACCACATAATAAGACAGCAGGGAGGAAAGATCAACCCCATCTTTACTTGAAGGCAAAAAAAAAACCCCTGGTACAATTTGCTTCAACAGGGGGAAAAAAATCCTTCCTGATCCCATGAGGCAATCAGATGTTCCCTGGATCAACAGTCTCTGTTATATTTACTTTAAAACTTTAATTTCCAGTTATATTCTGTGCTTCTAGAAAAACATCCAGCTTTTTCTTAAAGCAATCTATAGTAGTTGCTGAAACTACTTCCTCAGGGAGCCAATTCCACATTTTCACAGACCTTACAGTGAAAAATCCCTTCCTTATCCAGACCCCAAACATATTTTTTCTCCGGATGCAAAGAGCGCCATTTTGTCCTTTGTAATGATCTTGAAGTGCATAATCAGGAAGAGAGTTCTCTATATGGACCATTTATTTATTTATACAGGGTGATCATATCCCCCCTTTTACGTCTCTTCTAAAGGGAGAATAGATACAGTTCAGCTAATCTCTCCTCATAGCTGAGCTCCTCAATGTCTTTTATTAGTTTAGTTGCCCTTCTCTGCATTCTCTCCAATTCCACAATGTCCTTTTTTATGAACTGGTGCCCAAAACTGGACTGCATATTCCAGATGAGGTCTGACCAATGCTTTGTACAGGGGCAGGCACCACATGGTGCAGAATACAACATATTCATTTAGATGATTATATGCTTCCAGTCTTGTGACAACACTTTGAGAATGGCACGAATGAATACCTGTACATACAAAGACATGGTTTGATAAGTCTGCACCTGAAGAACTCAAGTGGCCTTAGAGGGCACACCCATAAACCATGCCATGAACACATTTGGAATAAATTTCACAAATACTCTTTTACCTGAATGGGCCCAAATCACCAAATATAGAATGTTTTCTCGGAAATATAAAAAATGTTAACGCTACAAAAAGTGTATGTATGTGTTTGGGCATATTAATGGCCGTGGTTTTGGAATAGGATGCCAAATAAGCTAAAAAAAATGTTATGGTCAGATGTCCACAATCATTATTTTTATTGTTATTTGTGATTATTTGTAATATATCCTGTAGCCATTTTTCATAAAATAAAATAAAGCTAATATTTGTCTGTTTTTATGATGATTTCCAATACAGAAAATGAAACTCCATGATATTTTGCACAAAACAAATCTCTAACTTTCAATCACCTAGTTTGTAATATTTATTATTATCTTTTCTTTGGAAACTACCATCCCCACCGTTTAATGGGTTTTATGATTGTGCCTTGCAGTTCTAAAAAAATATTCATAAAAATATTCATAAAGTACTGACCCCTCTAATGTCTAAGGGTGCACATTCAAAAACTCCTGCGTGTAGCAAGTGATGGCGGCACCCTGCCGTGAATTTCCAATTTTTCATTGACAGATGAAATATATATATCCAATTTCCTATATCTAGCAGCATAACTGCATCACCAAAATCTCTCAATAGGATCATATAATATTCATTTTTTAATTTCTGCATTTGCATATAATTTCTCTCTGGAGGTATTTAACTGAATCGTACATAGGAAGCTTAATGAGAAATATTAACGAGTGGTTTGTGATGATGATCAATAGTTTATTTGTAGATTTCCCCAGATGCTAAATTCCTGTCCATTGCTGTCTACACATTGTTGTGTTTGTGTGTCTTTGCTTTTTTATTAGCAATCTAAGCTTAATCATTGTTAACACAACACATTTGCTCTGAGTTTCCTTTATTAATGCAACTCTGAAAAGTTCACTTAAAAAAAGTGTAAACTTATAATTAGGTTTACTACACTTCACATTACATATTTGCTTTGTTGCTAGTGTTTACTTTACAAGTTAGATGTTACATGTCTGCCAAGCCAAAATCTTTTTCTCCTTTCTCCTAGCATGTTTTTTTTTTGTGTGTAGGCTGTTTCACAACTAAGAATGGGCCAGGATGTTGGGTTGGAGTATCTTGAATCCTCCAACATGTTAGGAGCACTGCTGTCATGTAAATGTTAACCCTGTGTTGTCCAAATGGTGCCATAAAGATCAGCTGAGAAACCACTAATGGGAAAAACCAAGAAACTGACATAGGGCTTTGCATACTTAGCAAGCACAGAGTTGTTTTAGGTCTTCTTCCGCTTGTCATCCACCTTCTTGTAATCAATCCACAATATCTTAGGTCTACACCTTCTTTCAGTTTTTTTTTCTTTTTTCCTAATGTAGGGAACCTTGTATACCTGATAACCGCTCTGTGTTCTACAATGAAAACCTTTGATTTGCCTTGTATGGTTCACCTAATGGCCACTCCATTTTTTGTTGTACACTGTTTGTTCAGTGTACTAGTCATGTCTTTACATCTATGAATACGCCTGGATGTTGGGTTGGGGTAACTCCAGTACTAACATGTAACAGTAAACCCTTTGACATCCCAGGAGTGATATAAAGTTCAGCTGAGAAACCACTAAAAAGTAATGAGAAAAACCAAGATTCTGACACTACCAGAAGTGTTGGTTTCCAAAGAGACTTTGCATTTCTAGTAGCCACAGAGTTGTTTTACATCCTCTTCTTCTACTTGTCATACATCTACATTATCCTGACCCTGTACATAATTTCAGGTTCCTTCTCATTTCCTGATATGAGGTTCCCTGTGTGCCATAATGAAAAGCTATGATTTGCCTTATATGGTTCATATAATGGACACTCCATTGTCATTAACCTATAATTTACATACTTTCTCCCACTGTTTCTCTTTGCAGGAAGGAAAGGAGCTACCATAAAATTGATGACTGCTATTTGACAGCACTGGGCCAATTACCAAGCACCAGCACCTACACATGTGGGTCACAAGCTTCCACATACCTAGTATTACTGGGCTTTTCCACTGCAAAGGAAAGCATAATAGGGTATCCCAAGGAGAGGGGATTTTAAATTTAGCTGTTGCTTCATCCTGCATGAACAAAGCACAGATGTGCCCAAATACAGGTATTCCTCGGCTTACCTGTTTACCGTCCGTCCGCACTCTTGGCTGGCTCCTCCGATTAGTGCCCTGTACAAAACTGTATGATGTACATCCATGTGGCATCTCTCTTCTGTCTTCTGGGCTCCCTCTTTCCCCCTCTTCTACATTCTTCCACAATCCTCGGTCTGCAGACTGTCAGTGAATTTGTCACTTGCAGCATTGCAGACCAGGTCTACACTATGCTCCTTGCTTAATGATGAATTCACTTAAAGACCAGCTCTCCGAAATGGAACCTGGTGGTTAGGCAAGGAGCATCTGTATACTCAAAGCGTACCAAAAGTCAGAAATTTCACTTTACATAAAAGGGTAGACAATAAGAGTGCAGAGCCTCCCGGGATTCGTGACGTAGGTATCTTGGGTGCTCCTCTTGGGTGCTCCTTCTGCCCAAGCATCTCAGGCTCAGAAGGAGCCTGTTCACGCAAAGAGAATAATTTGCTGTTCTCACGCATGCGCAGTGAGATCTGCCAGGTTTTTTTTCCATCCTACGTCACCCGATCTCGTGCCTGGGTTGGATGACATAGGATGAAGAACCCAGAAGTAGATGGTGGGTTATTGCTTCTTATAATTCTTCCTAATTTAAATGCTATGCATCTTTGTCTTCCATCTGCTAGGAAGTTTCACAACTTGTGCTGCCATTAAATATAAATGTGTATCAGTCTGTTAGTCGACACATGCCTTTTATTGTGTTCTTCTCAAATTCCTTAAAAAAAAAAGTGATCCTGCCAAGTTCCTTCTGTGATTCTGACTGCACCATGCACTGAAGCAGATCTTGGCCATGATGATCAGTTTGCATCCTTGGGCTTTAGCTTTGAGATATTGTGCCAATAATGTGTCTGAATCTCGGTGGTCAGCTTTGCCACCTGTACCTCTTCCCAACGCTGAACAGCTTGAGTAACAAGGGCTGGACAATTTAAAACCTTTGTACCCTTGTGGTTAGAATGCTGTCAACATGCCCTTTACCCACCCCTGCATAGTTTAATGGATGGAACATGATAACAAACCCAACCACAGATCAATATATTAGCATGCATTGTCCTTGCCTTTGTAGAAGTGATGCTGTTTTTCTGCCAGAAGATGAAAGTAATCATGAACCAAATGCAATTTATTGCTTTCAAGAATTGTGCCTCAACCCAACTGCAATCACAATGCAAATGCAACCATTTTAACAAAATAATTCCCACTTCCTCGTGCAAGTCCAGTAGGTTCTGGATTCCTTCTTTGTTCTGGCACAGACTGGAAAGCGGGTGCAGCCATCTTCTTCCAGCTTCCTATTACCCCAACCTATTTCCAATTGTGCAAATGCTAGATTGGGTGATGTGTCTTCCTGAAAATGAAAAAAGTACCAATCTCACTGTGCATGCATGAGACTGGCACTTTTTCTTTACTTTACAGGAAAGGCCCCTGTGATGAAGCCTCTTATACCCACAGGCTCCTGTGATAGGTGACGAATGTATCTGAGGAGGCTGCAGGTTTTATCCGATGTATGCCCAAAATGCCAAAAGAGGGCAAAGAAGAGCAGTTTATTGTTAAAGGATAGATACAACTAAACAAATAAATTATTATTTTGTTTTGCAATAGTTCACCTGTGGGTTTGAGGTCCTGAGGATACTTAACAATTTTTTAGTTGAGCTCAATGCACCTGGGTTTTTTTTCGTACTCAGTTGTTTGGGCGATAACAACTTTTAAAATCGCCCCTTTTGAGCAATTCTAGGTCTTATTTTAAAACTGAATTAAGCTACTGAACATTAAATTATTGCTTTGTTCCTGAAGCTCTCATTGGTATTCCATGTTTCGAGGCATAAATGTCCTTTTTTGCCAGATTTTGATGCCTCCACAGATGAGCATCTGGTAACTCAGTACGAAAATAAAGCGTTGGTGGGATGAAAAAGCCTGGGAGGATCCACAACATCTGTTAGCGTGAGATCAAGTCAAGCCACAGGTGAAAATTACAAGGTGCCCTGTTACAGATAACAAAACACCTTGCTAAACTAAGCATTCACGTTGTAAGTGTCTTTGCGCAGTCATCTGGAAGCGATTTGCTAACAAGGCTTCCACATCCTTAACGCTTTTATCAAGAGCTTTAGAAATACGCCTAAACAGAGCAAAGTTGTTACTACAAAGAATTTGTGTCAGGTTCATTTTACCATATATAAGCCAGCTGTTCTTTTTGCCTTAGATAATTCAGCATGTTGGAGCTGCTGAATAAGACTTTTAGCAGAGTATTGGCGGTAGCTGCCTTCAAGGTGGCAATGTTTATTATTATCATGACGGTGGGCCAGTGACTGGAACCAGGGATTACTTGAAAGTACAATTGCAAGTTACTGTGTGATTTTCTTGGATTGGCATGTGTTTTCTTTTTCCCCACATGTTCAGCATTTGCAGTTTTTATCATATCCATCAACCAGCTGAGCTTAAGGCTGGCAAACTATGAGACCCCAAATTTTATATAGCAAATACTATGGAAAAATATGGCCGATCAATGTAGAGTTAAACATAAATATTAGCCAAAAAAATATTCCCCCCACTCCTCCTAGGCGGGGATCCCCAGTGTGCGTTACACAACTGTCCATTAGGCACCTCAGTGCTACCTATGCAACATGTGAAGTTACATGCGTGTAGGGGCAAGGGATTTTCATTATTTTTAAATGTATTTATATGCATTTTAATCAAACCTTTTTTTCTAAAAATTCTTATAATACTTTTTTTTTTAAATACTTTTTTATTCTTTTTTTTTTCCTAACTAGCTAAAAATTAAAAGACTGCAACCGGGCAGTTCCTTTATTAATAAATAACATACCTGCCTTAATAAATTAGGTATACCTGTCTGATAAGTGTATTTAAAAAGAAAACTTACATCTTCCATTTCCGTCCTGGTTTTCGGATCTTTGACCATCTCAGTTGGCCAAGGCCAGAATGAAATAACTCCTGCGCATGAATGCAAGAGTTCATTTAGTCCTGGCAGCCCCTGGGATACCAGGATACCCTGGCATCATTTAGAAAAAGGCAGCAACAGGAAAGAAAGTATATTTTATTGTAGAGGGGATATCATCTGTCTTTTTCTGCTGTAAACCAAACTGCCTGCTTACAAATTTCCAAAGTTCCATTTTAACATACTTGCTTTTATAAGGGCAATTAAACCCCCCATGTAATAGCATATTCATAGTTACAGTTCCTCTGCATTCCCTCTACCAAGATTAGGTATAGACAGTACTTGACTGTGGCAAGACATAGCTAGGTCAACTTGCCTATCACCAAACCCCCCCCCCCCCCATCCACCAGAGGCACCGCCAGGCCAGAGCCTGAGTAACCAGCCTGTGACCCCCTTACTGGCCGGACACCCATGCCTGCCTGCACCCCTTCCCTGGCTTGGTCATGCAGTACCCCAAACCAACCACCAGGGGGCCCTCCATCAGCGTCGCAGGAGCTCAGCTCATCTTGCAGACCAGGAGCAGCAGCTGTTCCAACAGCTGCCACCCGCCCACCGGCTCTTCTCAGACCTGCAGGCCGCGCCTCTTCCTCCAGAAGGCCTGCAGGCTGCACAGAAGGATCCAACTGACCGGTAAGTGACCTCTCTTCAACCCTGGGGGGGACCACAACCTCCCCCGGGCCATCCAAAACTGCCCCCAAACCCCTGCTGCCTGCAGCAGCCGCGGACGCGGCTGCCCTGACACCGCGACTCCAGGGCTGCACGCCTGGTACCCCGTGTCTCTGTTGTAGGCAAGGGCTGCCCCGCGGTTCCCGCAGCCCCACTCCCAGATCTGGCCAGCTGCCCACCATCCTCTTCCTCTCCAGGGATATCACTGGCAGGGGGGGTAGACACAGGACGGGGATCCCTAGCCCCCCCCTTGGACTCCGCCGTAGCCGAGGATTCCTCCCAGTCCCCCCAGCAGCAGCCAAATGCTGAGGCTGAGACTGGGAGACCAGAGGGTCCCTGTTGGGGCTCCTAAAACGGCGCCGAGTCCTAGGGGGCTCAGGACTCAGGCGCGCCGGAGGCCTAGATCTCCGCGGCCGCCTGGCATCCGGTCCCCCAGGCGTGGGGACCGAAGCCACCCCCTGTAGCAGCGAGCTCACCTGCTCCTGGAGCCATCCTGGACCCCTGGCCTCAGCAGCGACTCTCAACTGCTCCAAAAGTACATCCACCTCAGCCATAAGGTAAGTAGCTAGAGGTAATATGCCTTTGCAAACAGGTTTTTGCAAATAGTGGCAAAAATCTTTTGCAAACAGCAAAAAACTTCACCCTTCCTGCTGTCTCTTGACGAAAAGGACTTCACTTCCGATTCCCAACCTTTTTAACTCCTACGGCTCCTCCTATCCCCCCTTCCCCATCCCCTCCCCTTTCTTTATCCCTGCACGTACTACTTCAAATCATTAACCCTCTGCTGTCTCCCCTTCCTGTCTGCACAGTCATGCTGGGCCTTACACTACCTCCTTCCTCGTACGTTCCAGGCCTTCCTTGATTGGTTTTTGTTTTTTCCTTTATACCGGTCAGGATCATTTCAGGATGAAAAGTCTGAACACAGAAGTGCTCAGAGCTGAGCACTCCAAAGATTATTTTGTCTTAGAGGGTGATTGAAAATTTGATATTTCTAGTTTCTCCTTCATTTGCCATCCTAACAGTGCTGGTGGATGTACCAGGCTCTAAGGGAATATGTACAAACAAAAAATGGCTTTAAAGCTACCCAAATCACTCATATACAAACCCAGCTAAAGAAAAAGAACAAACTTGTGGCTTTGTTCACCCAATACTGCCACACAATAAAATATTATGGCAGTGGCAAGAAAAGGACCAAAGTGGACCTGGCATCAGATGTAATTTCTCATGTTATGTATAACCATGCTATGCATTGTGTATGCTTGAATCGTAATGTTCATGCAGGTTTTGTCTGTGTTAAAATAAAAACAGTGAGTGTGAATTCACTTCTTTATAACTAGACCTCCAAATGCCTTTTTCCAATGTTAGCATTTACACATGGACACATTTTCCATGTTTATTCTGTATCCAGTAGTTCTAATGGTCTTAGCCTGAAAAAAATCACACTAACCCCATCCAAAATAGATAATAAAATGATACTGTAGATGAGTACCAGTATGTACATGCCAACCTCAAGTAACTCACACTGATTCATATACGGTGATATGGGTTAATCTTCCCTACAACTATGCCATAGCAATGGTGTCACTCTCTCACAGCTAGATTTTTTTGATACCATTAAATATGACATCAGCACAGACTGAAATGGCATGGATACTGAAAATTCCAATAATCATATAATGCCACTGTAGATCATAAGAAATGTAATAAAGCAGAATGCAATTCATCGGACCAGTCATGCCAAGTTGAATTGCAGAAGTTTTTTTTAGGGCACAGAAAAGTGTGTGCAATGTTTTTTTCTTGGGCACTCAAGATATTTGCTAATTTTTGTAATTGTGAAATATATATCTATATTTGTCAGATTTGTATTTTTGTTGATGCTTTTGAATGTTTCTTACTGGTTCAGTGTGATTTCCGGACTTGTGTGCATTAGCTTGTGTCACATGTGCTCCCTCTACTGGGTGATGGAGGCACTTTTTCTGGTTTCCAGATATAACCAAAGTGATAAAAAGAAGAAAAGACAACTTATACTGCACATAGAGCTGTCGTTTTGTAGATTTTGTTTACAACAGATTTTGATCTTATAATTGGTCCACAGGTACCCAGACACAGGACAAAGCAAAAGTATATAGTATGTAAAACTACTCTCTAGTATTTGATATACTGTGTGCTATAAAGCTAATTATTAATGATTATATTATTATATATGATTATTTTGTATATTATTATGATTATTACTTCTTCCACCAGCCCTCCCTGCAACTAACCACTAGAAGAAGAAAAAAAAGCTTGAAAGGCCAAACCTGGTCTTCTATCTACTTATTTTTAATTTCCCAGCCAAGCCTATGTTACTGCCCGCCCGATATGGTCACCTCTAAATGTCCATCTGCAGTTTTTATTTTCCAAAAAGGCCAGAAAATGATGTGATCAACCGGGGAAGGATAGGGATCCACTTGCAAGGGTGTTATTGTTGTGGTGGATTAGTCATACCCTTTCATATAAACACAACTGTTGAGGAACCTTGAAAGCAAGTCTATGTGACTATACCTTCTTCACAAATGTATACCCAGGTTGATCCTGTGGGTTGGTTTAGAGGGTATAGGAAACAGGGATGGGCAAGTTTTTAACCTTGCCTGGAGATGAACAATAACATATTAGCTACAAAAAGTATTTTTCAATAGATAGTTGATCTAAAACTCCCAACCCCCTTCTGCCAATCCTTCCACCATAACATCCAGTTTTAAAACATTCCCTACATGCATAGCTAATTTATAAATGCTCCGTACAATGCGATCACAGGTCCTTGCTCTTGCTATTTAGTGGCAATGGAATGGGTACTTCCAAATACAACACTGGACACCACTTGGGTATTGACACGCTCCATTCAATACTTTAGTATTGTGAGCCCAGGCCTAAGTAAAGACCTTCAATGAGAATGTGCATGAAAGCCTATTGTAAAGCAGGACTATAAAAAACAAATAACACTTTCCTTTACATATAGAAAGCCATCAATCCCTCTGCAATCCTAGTCGAGTCAGTCCTACACCATCTTCTTACTACACAGGCTTGAGTTTGGGTACTACACTTCTGGGTAATGTAAAAAAAAGTGTAATTCTCACTGTGTATGTGAGAGTTGTTGTCATTAGAAGAAATCCCCTTGTGTGCGTGCCTGAGATTAGACATGGAGCAACTCGTAGCTTCCTACAGGTAGTCCCCGGGTTACATACAAGATAGGGGCTGTAGGTTTGTTCTTAAGTTGCATTTGCATGTAAGTCGGAACAGGTACATTATTTTAATAAATGCAATTAGAACAGATGTCTCATAATATTAGGCAATGTGGTGTCAGTTGCTATATTAAATCCTTACTGTGGGTTATTAACAAACAAAGCAAAAAAAAAAACTTTTTAGAGCCTAGACATTTATTAACACCAGGAGCAAGCTGTGCTTTGATATGCAAAAGAAACAACTGCAAAGTTTCTCTTGGTCATTAATTAGTTACAAGAGTTTGCAGAAGAGCTCAGTCTTAGCTGTGTTTAGCAAAAGATTTCTTCCGCAAGTAATGCAAACTGCCCCCCTCCCCCCAATAAGCATCCATCCTGCACACAAACAAGCAGGGAAGCCCGGTTCATATCTATGAGTCGTCCGTATGTAATATGTTCCTAACTCAGGGACTACCTGTATGTGATATATGTTGAAACTGCAGATCTTCCATTCAGTTATTTATGCTGTAGTGGTAAAGACAGAAGAGGAGGAGTCTTCCTTTTAAATTTTTAAAAAATTGTTAAAAAAATAAAAAACACATTTTTGCTTTATATAAGGGTTATCTATCCTTTTATTAAAAGTAAAAAATGTGATGATAGGTCCGCTTTAACAGGAAGGGGTTGAATGTCACTGCTCATTATTCAACCTAGAAGTGGGCAGAAAAGGGGAGGAAGAGCATGTGAAGGGTGTTGCCAAAGCATGAAGAAGGTAAGTAGTGCAGCTTTGACTTTAGTTTTCTTGAACATGTCATGTCCTATTGGGTCCTACAGAGGTGTTGTGTTTGACCTGCTTTCAGTGTTTCTTTGCATGCATTGGGTCACACTGAGTTGCTTTTAGAAGAACTTCAGAGGCTGCATTTGACCTTTTTGTATTGCTCCACATGTCCTATCAAGTTATGCTGGAAAAAAAGCAGGTCAAACAAATCTATTTCATGATAAAAAAAAGATACATCCCCCAACAATGTGAACTCGTAATTTCGTCCTCGTAATTGGTGGAC
This sequence comes from Pyxicephalus adspersus, assembly GCF_032062135.1. Classification (NCBI taxonomy): domain Eukaryota; kingdom Metazoa; phylum Chordata; class Amphibia; order Anura; family Pyxicephalidae; genus Pyxicephalus; species Pyxicephalus adspersus. Next base: position 14,964,872 of record NC_092866.1, on the reverse strand, counting down.
TTTGTCAATACTCGTAGATTTTTCATCTCAAGCTCTGCACTTTAGTTCCAGCAGCACTATGTTTTAATAAAAAAAAAGACAGTTCATCTACATCAGCTCATTAAAAACAAAAACTGTTTCAGACTACAAGAATACGCTAATATCTTAAATGTCACTTTAGCATGGGCTGATCCTTTAAAAAAAAGTCAGCTCACCTTTAGTATAAAGCGTCAAACTTTCGATGTACTCAACTGTTATAAAACACGAAAAAGTGTTATTTTTTTCCCATAACAGGCAACTTTACATTCATTTTAATGGCAAAACAGTTATTTTGTTGAATTATATATCCAGGTGGTGGTCTCCATCTCCCAAATGTAATGTACTTGAAAAATAATAAAAAATGAGCTCTTCAGATCCAGAGACTGTAAAACACGGAGAGGTAAAAACCTCAGCAGAGTTATTGTTTATAGATGATGCTATTCTGAATGTTGATGACGATATTGATCTCCAAAGTTTAGCACAGGCAAATATATTATTGTCAAACAACCTCATAAAAAGTTATATACTGGCTACAAACCACAGGCAGAAACATACGCAGGTGTAATTAAATTGCGTTTGGCTAGCTGATGCCTTTTAATCTTAAGTATGGCACTGTATTTTCTGAGCTTGGAACAATTAAATGAATGGGCCTTCAGTTTCTAAGGATCAACCATAATGTCATTTTGCTGCTCTATGTGTCTTAACCAAATAAAATTTATTGTAAGTGCAAGCTTGTTACAATCCATTGTTTATTTCATCCATCAAACCTTAGCAGGGTTCTGCGTATTTCGCTTGGATTTGGCAGATTTTCAATAGCAACCCAAAACAGCACCTAATCCAATATTCCCGCTACATTTACCAGTTGCAAATCTTCCTCTTGTTGATCTGTGCTATTAGAAGTGATAATAACATTATTATCCACAGTTGCTGCTCAGTATACTAATCAACATAATTATAATGCACCAGTAATGCACCGGTTTATTGAGCAGGAACTATTTTGAAGGGGTGGTGGATACTTAATGCTTAAACTTCAACTCCAGGGAAGCAAGGAATATGCAGTTTAGGTGCACATATGGGATGTGCTATGTCTGCACAAATATTTTTCATTCAGTTTAGCCAATTTTGTTATTCAGGCATCCCTGTCATGTGCATTCCCTAAACCCGTTGACACTCACCTATACCCGTTACCTTAAGGGGCACTGTCATCTTCCTTCTTCTTTTCTTCCTGTAGACAATCTTTGTACATCTTGATTAACCATGCCAGGATGATGTAGCTCCCGTTGCAAGGGATTCTGCTGAGCTGCACATACAAAGCGCACCTGTCCCTTGTGCAATAATGAACCTCCATGGTTGCAATTTGGATGGTAATTTGACGGGTATATTGGCATGCCAGGGCTGGATGACCACCCATGGGTATGTGCAGGAAGTTACATTATCCTGGCCTGGCTAATTAAGATGACCAAAGATTTGGCACTCGGAAGAAAACTGGGTGGAGATGGAGAAGTCAGGGATGGAGCAAGTAGAACAGACACAAGGTAAGTTTCTTCTACTGCAGGACCCCTCTGATTTCTATTTGGATGCCGAGATAAGCTGGGGATAATGGTATTCCCTAAGGCTGCTGGAATTGAATGAACTCTAATGCATGTATTCAGGAAGTTACGTTATTCCAGACTGGCCAACCAAGATGGCTAAAGATCTTACATCCGGAAAAAACTAGGTGGAGATGGAGGTGCCCGTTATGGAGCGAGTACAGGTGAATGTAATTTAAACATTGCAAACAGGCAAGGTATCTTTATTCTACTGCAGAAGGGACATTGCCTGTTCTTTTGTAATAAAGGACCTGTCTGGTTTCAGTTTGGATGCCGAGATATGATGGGTATCCTGGCATTTCCTGAGGCTCCTGGGACTGAACTATCAACATAGCCAACGTTCTGAAACTCAGAAGAAAACTGTATAGAGATTGAGGTACCCATGATGGTGCAAGTAAGGGTGAATGTATTTAAAAAAAAATTGTGAACAGGAATAGCCTGACCCTTTTGCTATAATTTTTGCAATTTTTTTATTTTAAAGGTTGAGTTTGCTTTAGTTCGGCTTTAAACAACAGAAGATGATCACTGGAAGCTATGGGGGCAGAGGGAAATAGACCAGTTATCAGTATAGTGAGGCCTCGAGCAGAGAACGAAGTGAAAAATCAGTGGAAGGCCTGCGTGACTGGGAAGGGATGGGAGCAGGCGGGGGAAGGGTTAAGAGTTAACATAGAGAAGGGGGGGTTGCTGAATTCATATGCGGGGAGTGACCTACAGGGGGGAGAGAGAAGAGGAGTGAAAAGGGGAGTGAGTTGGAAAGGGTGGGTCCTTTTTCAGCGTGACGGAGAGAAGGAAGGAAGTTTTTCCCACCCGCCCGCCCTGTTTTAGGTGTGCCGGTAAGGTCCTCGAGGGAAGGTGTTGTATTAGACTGTT
>NC_092866.1:14928507-14961978 GCF_032062135.1 Pyxicephalus adspersus | reverse complement strand
ATGTTGTCTCAGTGTGTGTTTGGGGTAAAGTGGTGGGGCGGGGGGAGGTGGAGTGGGGGCACGGCATGCGGGAACTCAGCCCTATCACAGTCATGCTCGTAACTATTACAGAACTGTATTACTGCCACAGAAATAGGACATTATATGGTGAAAAAAGCATGCTTCTGTTACTCATTTTGAATATGTATGTGTAAAGAGTGGATATTGCAAGGAATTCTCCTTGCATGCATTTGTCCTAATTTTTTTGTAAATAAATATATGATACTTATATATTATTAATATATTATGCAGCTATTTACAATTAAACCTAATATACATTACTTTTCTGAAAACCCACACAGGTTACAATGCCAACTATTCCATATACTGTGACAGAGTAAAACAAACACATGAATTAATCAGATAATTAAAACAACAACTAACAGGCAAGAATCATGAGCTTGATCTCAGAGATGAAACTTGGTGCAACCAATTTATTTACAAACTGTTCATTAAAACCATTATATTCTGAAGAGGTGTTAGGGGTTAGTATCTCTCAATGTGACTCTTTAGGTAATGCCAGCAACAACCATTAGTGCTGCCTTCTAGTTTGACCTGAATTTATACTCATATATGCCCCAGTGTGTTCATTCACGTGTGTCCTAGATGGGAAATAACATCATGGATTACGAAGATGACCTAATCATGGCAATGACAAGCTATGCAGAGAAGACAAAGGTAACAATGTAAATAAAACGTTGTTACAGGGCAATGTAAAATTGTTGTCTGTTTTTCTCTAGAAAGATATATAAATAGTATGCATACAGTGTATGCAGTTCTAGATCCGGAGGTATTTATTGGCATGGCCATCTATAATCTATTGTTAGAAGGAAAATATATCTATATTTGATTAGTCCAGTAGCTGTCTTTACTTGCCACACAACCTAATCCAACATGTTACGGGGGCTCAGAAGACCCCCTTCATTGGAGCTCACTGGCAGATGGACTGCCTACATCCTTTTGTTCTTAAATATTAGAATTTCTAATGGTCCAACCTTTTGTATATCAATTTAATCATTTCCTTCATATATCCTTATATATATGTCAAATATTCTCTTCAAAGCGGAATTTTCATTCAAAAAAAGACCTTACCTTTACTTTTGAATATTTATTACATAGGGTGGAGAGTTAGACAGGCTTTTGTAGACATAGTTTTGAAATTTTTTATATTTTTATTATCTAATGATTGTGATATACAAAAACATTTTCTCTGTCATTACATGTACATAGTTTCACATTTCAAGTATTATATCAACATGAGTTTTTTGAAAGGGTTTCAAATCCCGACAAGTTTTGCCCTTAGGCTTCCTCAGGGGAGAGTTGAGATTAAAATTTAACTTGAATTCTATATAATCTTGAAGTCTATATAAACTTGAAGTCTATATAATCACAGTAATGTTGAGTTGATAAAAACATCTGCAGGATTTCAACGCCCAATTATTCCAATAAAATATGAGAAAGGTGTTATGTATGGTAATATAATATTATCAGCAATGTAGGGCGAGGAGTATGTATAAATTGAGATTTAGGATTGTTGCTCTTGTGAATACTTTTGGCTGTAGTATGGGAGCAATAAGTGAATAAGGTTGTGTTGATATTAACCAAGTACATCTAGATGACCAAGACGGGTATTAATTACATCAAAGGATATTTTTAGAATGCTGGACGAATGGAGATTTTCAATAAAATTGCCAAGCGTGATATCACTGTTATCAAATGTATTGATTGCTGATTTACCAAATTGGAATTTGGGTTGATATGTGGTGGAAGCATAAAGCAGAGCAGGCGCCTTTCCCATATATTTTATTGGAATAATTAAGCATGGAAATCCTGCAGATGTTTTTATCATGATGTGATTATATAGACTTCCAAAATTCAAGTTATATTTCAATCTCAACTCACCCCTGAGGAAGCATAAGGGCGAAACGCGTCGTTTTTGAGACCCTTTAAAAAAACTCATGTTGCTTTAACACTTAAAATGTGAATCTATGTACATGTAATCACAGAGAAAAGTTTCTTATCACAATTATATAGATATATCACAATCGATAGATATTAAAAATTTCAAAACTATGCCTACAAAAGCCTGTCTATCTCTCCAGCCTATCCTATAAATACCTAATCCAGTCTAGGTACACCTAAATAATTATACATTTTTCCATGGAAGGAACCCTACTAACCATCAATTCCCTTACTTATATTTACTTTTGAATAACCCATAATCCCTCTGCAATCTGATTCATTTGGTCCCATGCCATCCCGAATTTCTTCTTCTTTCTGCTACAGAGAAACCAGCAGGTGCCACCAACTTCTTTCAGGTATGTTTTATGCTTTTGCACTGCACTGGAACAAAATCGGGTGATGTTTTCTCCCAAAAATGTAAAAAAAAAGTACCAATCTCACTTATCATCTGAGATCAGACATGCACAGAAGCCTAACACCCCCTGGGATATGTATGTCAGGCTCTGTATTTCCCATTCCAAAAAGTATTTTAAACAAATGTGGTAGCTATGCTTTTATATAATTTTGAAAATGCCATGATAGGTCCGCTGTAAAACTCTTCGGTATTTACTGTCTTCTACAAGTGTCAGATGCAGTTGGCCCCTGTTACATGATGGAGTTCTATCCTCTGACTCCAACAATTAGATAATTTAGATTTTATTGAATTAGAGCTAAAACATTTTCTTAAAATATTTGCAATCAGGATGGTTGTTTATTGCAGAAGGGATAGCCGATGTCCCTTCTGCAGTAACATAAACGTTACCTGTTTGATCAAATTTTTTTAAATACACTCACCTGTCCCCATTCCATCACAGGGCACCAATATCTTCTTTCTTCTTCTCTGTTTTGTTCCTCCATCTTGATTGCCCAGGCCAATATGATGTAACTCCTGTTCATTTTGTTCCTGCAGCTGCAGGAGAAGCTAGGATGTGCTGGGAATTGTTACAGCTGAAGAGAGTGATCAGGCATGCCAGTGAGTTTTCTTTTCAGAAGGGAAAAAGCCATGCATGACTGATTTTAAAAGTTGCCCTTAAGTTCCTCTTTAAGCTGTCCGCACACCTGCAATATGATTTGGAAATGTTCCTTAGATCTCGAAACAATCATGTAACACCAAAGACCAAACTGACTATATACAAACTGAGTAGATTGTTTAGATCTACAACATAATGTTTCAAATTTTGCTATATGGTAGAAGTATTTTTGAGACTGGGTCAAACCCAAACTATCCAGGATGACCAACAAGGGGGATCAGGGAAAATCTTTTCACCAATCCACATTGTGTTAGGTAATCCCAGTGGCTTTTATCTCTGAACACAGCGGGTACAGATCTTTCAAACCCCAGGCTTTGGCTGGGGAGAAAAGCAGATTGGGCAAAGTTTTATAAGAATGAAACACACAACTTTAGTTGGCTTTTGCATCTGCTGGCAAACACCTGCTCTGATCTTTGCTGACACCTGAACAAGCTTGGCAGTTACCACCGGTTATGGCTCCAAGGTGCCTAGCGGTTACCAGTAGGGACCCGGGAGCTGTAAAAAGCTTTTTTTTCCTAAGGAGTCTGGATAAAGATTGCATATTTTTTAATAATTGATGTATGGTCTGCTTTCTAAAACTTTCATTGCTTGAGCAGCAGGAAGGCAGGAGATTTGAGATACCAGAAAGGTGAATATAAAAACTCTTTTTGTCTTCACTTTTTTTAATTTAATAGTCACTTTGAGCTTAATACTGCAAATTTAAGACACTGAAAATACACTATATTCTGTAATTCGGCAGTTCTTGGATTTTTAACAGTTACATTAAATATATCACAGCTACATAAATGCTAGAATCGTGTTGCAGCAAGAGCTGCATTTATAGGTAGTACAATACGGTATGTGTGATGGGATTTGCGCTGTCTCGTGCTGTTTCTCAACTGTTTTATCTGTCAGTCATTCTGCTAGGAGCTGTTTCTGTATTCAGAACACTTGGACTTTCTGGTTGCCTTCAACAAACACATGTTGTTTTTTTTTCATTTATTTTTTATTTTTAAAGTCCACTTTCATACATCAGCATTTGCAGGGGTGTTTATTTCTAAAGTATATGTTTGGATAGACATAAAAGACCATTTTTTCCACTTATGTTTTTGTTTAAAAATGCTTTGATATAGGGATGAGATTTAGGCATGAATCCAGGTGAATGTGCCTTTTCAGTAAATTTATGTCAAGATTACCAATGCACTGCTTGGCCTTTGAACATGGACCAGCAGGCTTAGGGAGGTCAATATAGAGGTTCCAGCACCCAAATTCACAATGTGCTTCAACATCAAAGGAAATCATAGGGAGTGCTGCTGACAAAATGCATAGGGGGCCATATTCAGAAATTTCTGGACCTTTACTTGGTAAACTTCTTTGGCCCCCCCAATATTTAAAAGTTTTAGCATTTCAAAAACCAAACTTGATCTTGATTTTTGGCTGGGTACAAAAGAAGTACCCTTTGTCCTCCCCTTATTGTAGGGCTTTTCGATGTGAAAGATCAGTAAACGTAGATCTAAACCTTTACTGTATGTCATATAATTTCTAAATCCCTATTTATTGTACAGCGCTGTGTAATATGTTGGCACTATATAAATCCTGTTTATTATTATTAATAATAATAATAATAATAATTTTAATAAATCATTTGGATCTTAAACAATTGGGTAGGAATGGTATGGGGGGGGGGGTGAAGACAATTTAATTTTTTCTATTGGTACAGTGCTGCTGATCTCCTCCAGGTTCATAACAACCTCTCTGTCCGCATGCACTACAATATGGCTCTATCTACTTTTTTTTACATGTCTCGTTGTTGGTAGTTGCATGTGTTTTTGGTCCATATGGAATCTTTTCCAATGATCAATGGCTGCATGGGGTTTTTCATGGGGGGGTTCCAAATTGTGATATTAGTGGAAGTGGCAGAACAGCTGCTGGAATAGCTCTGAAAAAAAAAATGAATACCAAATATGGGTCGGCAGCCATCACACATATCTGGAAACCTGCTGGTAATGTCACTGCTGTCCCCATACAGCTTACATGCTCATATAACATTTGAAAAGAGCAGACCTGTGGGTAGGATCCAGCAAATCTACCCACTATAATTTACCTGCAGAAAACTATGTGGGGACAGATATAAGACCAGTCATGTTGCACAAAAAAAAGAGAACAACATTGACTGGTCTTTATTATAGAGGCAGGGTGCAAGAGTAGTGACATGCATGATTACTGCACAGTTCCTAAAGAAAAGAACCCTGGACCCCAGAATTCAAGTACCAATATAGTGTCTCCTGTATTTAGACAATGTTACTCATATATCAGCTTTTAGAATTTTTACAGTAGTTTACCTTTAACAACCTTAAATTTTTGTTTATTTTTTTTTATTTGCATGTTTTTTTTGCATGTGAGTATAGAAATTAATGCTGAAGGATAAGTGCTTACATTTATTTCATTCTAGCACTTTTCTGACTTTCTCGGAAAATGTCATTAGCAATGCCCTTACACCAAACCATTGTCCCTAGAGATGCAAGATAGTCAGACCTTGAAAGGGTTTATATACAGGCTGTAACTGTTTCAAGGGCTTATTAAAATCATCTGACCAATTAAAGTGTGGACAAACTACTTCTTTCTAAAGCTTTGAGAGGCTTTTCACTGTTTTTCAATAAAACAGAAGCCTAGTTAATGCAGAAGTCAGACGGTGTACCTTTTATTGCATAATTAAATCTGTGTACATGGCCAACATGTAGCAATACTTATACATACCTATAAACAAAGCTGAGGAGCTGCAAATGATACATTTCTCACTACTTCTATAAAAAAGAAGAGATGGTACAAATATTGGTACTACCAAGGGCCAGTCTTCAAGGAGAGGGAAAGAAACTACAAGAGAGGATGAAACCCCCATACATTCTATTGAGAAGCCACATTTCATATATCTAGTTTCTAATTATTTTTTTGAGTTTTCCTTAACAACTTTGCTGGTCTCCACCAAGCACTTGGGTCTCTATGGAAGGATAAAGTAACCACCATACATTCCATTGAGTAGGACGAATTTCATGAATATCCTGAAGTCCCAATTAAACATTTCAATTTTAGGATTCCTTAATACCTTTGTTGGTTTCTACCAAGGACCATGGACTTTATGAAGAGGGTAGTAAAGGAGAGGAAGAAACCACCATACATTCTATTGAGTAGGACAAATATTATGAATATCTAGATTCCAATAATTTACTTTCAATCTGCTTTCTCTAACAATTTGTCTGGTTTCTATCAAAAGTCTGGTCTCCCAGAGAGAAGAGGAAAGGATTGGGGGAAATCACTATATATTACGTTGAGTCAACCAATTTTCATGAATATACAGATTCCAGTGAACCACTAATCTGAGCTTTTCTTAACATTTTTGCTGGTCTCTATCAAGGACTGTATGTCCAATATGAAGTGAAACTAGTTTTTTTTTGTCATTGGTGTGTTGGCCACCAGTTCAAAATAAATGCGCTCTTTTAACACAATGCACATTAAACATCGATATACAAGTGTGTTGAAAAGTGTGAGTCTTTAAATGTGAACTTGATAAAGTAGATAAAATGCAAAAATTCAGTGCAGTTCTATATTTATTAATACTTGCTTATTTTTTTTAATGCAAGCAATGTAAGTACCTGAATTTGACCTGGTGTTAGCCTCTAACAAAGGAGCTTAGAGAAGGAGAGGGGGAAGAAGTACAAGCAGACAATCATATGTGGTTCAGTGTTAATAAGAAACAATTTGATAGGAGGAAAATAAGTGTTACTAAATTTCAGTGGAGAAAAATCAGGTCCCCCGCCCTGCAATATGCTGTGTAAATTTTAGAACTGGATTGAAAAAAACGGAACTCTTCTGGCAGGTAAAACAGTATTACATCTGTTTATTGAGATGTTTGTCTGGAGTTCAGTTTTAAGGGTAGTGTTCCTTTAAAGTCAACAACAGTTGTCGTATGAAGGGGGATACTAGTACTTTTAAAAGGCAGAGTTCTCTTCTAATCCCTTGACAGCAGCCAGAGGGGTGCCCGTAAAAACCAAAGGGCTGGTGGAATAAGATGACATGTGACATCAGGGCAAGATTTGAACTGCTACAAATGAAATCTGTCAGCCATCTCCTCAAAGGCTGCCACAGTTTATCACTGCTTGGTTGAACTGGCGTGATACATAAACTTATTGTATTATTCTGCTAGTTTGATTCTCTTTTCTTTATGACAAGTCTTCCCCTGAGAATATCCATCTCCTTTCAAGCCTCGGAGAAACGACTTGCGGGAAAAATTATACCTTACATCATTGACAAACTTATGGTATAAACAAAAGTAATACTTGTTTGTGCCATTAGTTTGAATTCTAATAGCTGAGCGCTGCCTCTTTATTTATTTATGGTAGAAGTCAAATTAGCATTGCGGCTTTGCCGTCATCTTTCGCCATAAGATGATTTATTATCCAAGATAGGTGGCTTGTCAAATTGAAATGCAAAGATGGAAGTTTTCCTTTTATTTCCACAGAACATAGCCTTGGATTTAATTATGGATGTAAAAATTATAACTACAGCTGCAAGGAATTATTAGCTGGCATTTTAAATTGTAGTTAACTTAAGCTCTCTGAATAAGATTTTTGCTTTTGAGCTTCCCATAATGTAGACCTGGTTTTCGTATATCAGGGAGACACATTTGTCTGGATGGACTTTTCTGTGTTAACACAGACAGGATAAGAAAATGATGGATTCAGGTGACACCATACATATGTGAATACATTGATTTTTTAACTAAGTGTACTTTAATTTGAGTATGGTCACACACACAAATCAGCCAATTAGAACAAAGGTCCATTGATGTACTGTTAAATTATTTATTTTGTATATTGCAGTCAAGGGTTTGCGAAACTCGGATTGCTTTGCTCAATTCCTAGATCATGCATAGATTATTTTATGTTTAGACCATGGACTAAGTGTAATTTTTCTATTTTAAATCCAACTTGAGGTTGGCTAGATCTCCCTAGCCTTTCAGCGAATCTCTTGCATCTTTTTTTTATAAATAGCTTTGGTTTTCTTAAAATATCTTCCTTGATCCAGTCATATGGCATCCTCCTGTCCTCCAGTTCCATTTCCTATTATGTTGATTGTTTGTGGTACCATAATGAAGTTGGTGATGTTCTTTGTATCATTCTTTTGTAAACCAAAGAAGGCTTGATGCCCTACACTGGGAAGGGGTGGAATGAGAGCTTTACAAGAAGTTGGTTGAAAGATAGTAGATGACCTTAATCCTGGACAGGATTTGGTTAAAAAATGCAAGATCCCCTATCTAGATTGCCAACAGGCCACCTTCTCTACAATGTAAGCAAATGAAAAGGAAAAAGCATATAATTTTGGGACTTTTTGGGCCAAATCATTTATAGAATAAATATGGTTAAAAACCTTTATTTCAATATGAAGTAGATATCACACTTTTTCAACAAAGTAAAAAACACACAAAGTATGCAGACACTTGAGGTGCTTCTACAACTTGTCAACGCGTTTCACAGAGAACATAGTCCGCTTCATCAGGACAGTTTAGGAGATCTATAACATTAATACATGATTACAAATTCAATTTATATAAACAAGATATGAATATGTATAAACAGAAAATATATATAAATTCATGTTAATCAATATGACTCACAATCATGCTCGCATCAGTCCAGTCCTCTCAATTATCCTAACAAGTATGTTGTATAGGATTAAAACAGACAAAGCAGACAGGATTTGACTGGACGAGAGCAAAAACACTGACGTGTGAAGACGGTGAACATTTTGTTATGTTATGTCAGAGGTTGGACTAAGTCATCACCTTTCAAGTCCAAGTCGAGTCCCAAGTCATTGACACCAAGTACCAAGTCGAGTCTCAAGTCACCAAGAATTTTTCCAAGTCGAGTCCTAGGTCAAGTCACTTCGTTTATCCCCATTTGTCCCCATATAGAAACAGAGCTCCGATCCTGTTCTTAAACACACAATCACATTCTAAGTCCACAGCTTTCTCCTCTGACAGCTGATCAGCTGCTCTAATTTTGGCCTTAGATAAACTTTACAGAGCAACTTCATTTTTGGAAACAAAACTGAAAAAAACACCTACCACTTTTTAATAAATATAAAAGTTCACTTCAAACCTTTTATCCTTACCAACCCATTTTGATCCATGCAGTAGAAAAATCACCACATAGATAATAATGGGCAAGGTACCAAAAAAGCAGTAGATCCTAATTTATTACCACAACACACAACTGTACATTGCCATGCATTGTGGTACATTGCCCTAGTGTGTTTCATTAAAAATAAATGGCACAGCATCTTGGTATGTTTAGGGTGTTACCACAACAAAGTTTTAAATGAGCCCTAAATCAGTGTTTCAAAGGTCTAACAATTTTTAGTTATAGGTTGACATTGGTATTTTTACATACTGTAAGAAAATGAAAAAAAACAATGCTACAGTTGATGCTATCTTATACCAGCTGGATGAATCAATCCACTAAAAGCTACTCGAAAATGAATTATTCGTTTTGGAGAGACAGACCGTTTAATAGCTATCCAACAACACACTTGTCTTTCATTTTTACTGGTCTTTTAACAGTAGATTTTTCAATGTTTCCTGGCAGATACAATTTAAACCAGTGTCAGAAATACATACTTAATAAATTGAAGTCTAATCAACAAGGCTGAGGATTGGGAGGAAGACGGCTGCCAGGTGCAAGGATTTATTGTGCTAACTTTTTTCTCTCTCTACCTAATATAGTGCGTAATTAGTTTGATAAAGAAGAATTGACTAATCAGTAAACATGTTGAAACTGTTCTCCAGGAGTGAATAGAAAAAATAGAAAACAGACTGTAAAATTCAGGTTTCACTGGGATTGTGTGCTCCCTATACACCTCGGTAGCGGGAAGTAAATTAATGCTTTTGTAAAGTTTATAAAATTTGCTAATCTGTTTGCTTATGAAAGTGAACTCTAGTCTAGGTGAAGACTAGGCAGAGTTGGGGTATGGAAAGAGCCACCAGTCAATGTCTGGCATGCAATCCTTTAACTTACCTAAAAACCCTACAAATTCTAGACATTTAACACTGTATCAGGCCAATGGGCATACATTTTGTAATGCGCCTGGGCACACAAACCACGACCAACTCCAGATACCCTTAAATCAGGCTTTATTCAATATTAGTCCAGGGCGGATCCCTCCGCCTGCAGAGACAGACAAGCTGTGAGCAGAGGAGCAGCCTTGGTTATGCTGCTTGCTACTGAGGGGTCTCCCTCTGTGGCTGGGAACCCCAGGGACACCGCAGGCTCGCAGGGCGGGTAAGTTCCTTACACATTTCAATTTTTTTATTATAGTTTTGGACAAATTGGAAACTTTTTCAGGTTTTCACTGATCCTCTTCGGAATGTAGCAGGAATACAAAGTATGGCTTAATATTAAAATAATGACACTGTGTGAATGTGGGGTCCCTATTCCCAAGAACTGAAGCACTGGCAGATAATTAAATAATACCTTTAGCCACTTTATTGATAAAGCTGCCAACTTTTGGACAAAATCTAATTATTCTTATAAACCCACAATGCAATGCCTGACCACATTTTCTCCATGTCACAGTGCTTACCTTTAGTCATTGTATGTCCTGCTTTAAGCTCATATTAGATAAAAATCGAATTAATACTCTATAACAACCCACACAATATCTATGAAATAAAAAAAAAACACATACATATAGTACAATTCAATAACAACTTCATTCTTCCCTTCTCTTTGAAATGACTGCATCCTAGCCAACATACAATGCAGTATGAGATGAAGGTTGTATGACATAAAACGATGTAAGAATCATCAACAAACTATCTTCAACTACAATAAAAAATGTGTGTGTTCCTGAATACCATTGTTAGTTAACTAATTCTGTTCACTTTCTCTTGGGAATGTTCTTTCATTTTTTCCACTGGTTAATTGTTTGCAGTCAAGTCACATTGCAGCCCAAGTCATAGAAAAAATATATAAAGTGTATAAAAAATATACAGTACTGTAATTTCAACCAGTTATTCAATTTTAAAAAAGATTATTCGTTCTGATGTGATAGGAATGTCCTCCTTACAACAAACAGATATTGTAAAAGAAGAAAGGTACTTGGAGTGAGAACCATGGATAGTGCCAGGTAGAACTCATAAAGACAGAACGCAAAGGGCCTGATTTAATAGAGCTCTCAAAAAGCTGGAGAGGATACACTTTTCACAGTGAAGCTGGGTTATCCAACAAACCTGGAATGGGTTTCCTAAAAGTAATTTGCTGTTTGTTAACAAATGTTTTCATTCCTGGACCAGATCCATTCCAGGTTTGCTGGATCACCCAGCTTCACTGACAAAATTGTATCCTCTCCAGCCTTGAAGAGCTTTCATAAATCAGGGCCAAGTGCCAATGTTTCAGGGCAATTTAGGGTCCCTTCCTCGAAGCAAAATAGCGACGGCACTAAGCGACAGGACCCTGCGTGGCCCAAAAGGTTGGATTATTATGATTGTATTGCTTTTACAATAAAGCAAGAATCCTGCTCTTTGGAGTGTTGTGGAATTCATCATGATAACACACTGAACTGAATTCCAGGCTTCTGGGTTGACTGATGCTTAATATCATTAAGCCTGGAAGACTAACTACTTGCAGCCAGAGTTATATTTTAAGTGGCTTTAAAATATTAAGAAAAACTCTTGGGGTCTATAATTTTTTTTTCCTTAGTTTCATCCCTTTTTTTTTTCTTGTTCGGTTTTATTTGTTTTCTCTTCTGATTTCATTTTTCTCCATTCCTCTAGGACCTTTTATGGATAGAAAAGGGGGCACACATGCTTTCTGCCACAATTGCTATCCACAAAGGTCTCAAACCTAATAAAGCAGAATTTTACATTTTGCACAGGGTAACACCATCTTTACTCCTACAGACAATCTTTGGCCATCTTGATTGATTGTGCCAAAATTACACTTCATCCCAAAACATGAAAGGAAGTTGGGATCGCCAAATCAAAGATGAAGATGTGCATGAGAAGCTCAGCGATCAGGCAGGTAAGACATCGTCTGTCCCTTTCTGCAAACCTAAAAGTGGGACTTTAGTTCCACTTTAAATGGTCTGGTTTCAATATAAGAAAAAGGGAAATTAGGCTGTTGCTTTGCCCAGCATTGGATCTTGTTGGAAAACTCATTCATGACATCCCAAAAGTTGGCTTTTGTAACTAAAGAGATCGACAGATTCTGCAAATTGCAGTAAAATTTGATGTATTACTGTACTGGAAAATGTATTTAAACTCTTTAGAAGCTCTAACATGCTCTAGAATAAGGTCATCTACTATCTGATTCATTGCCATGGAAAATAAGGCATATCAGTGCAAATGCATATTTTATCTACATAAGTTTAAGTTTGAACTTGTCTCACTTTTTCAAGTGTACTTTCCTTTACAATTTTTATCCAGTCTTCATTATACCGCCCACTATTTTTAACACAATTGTAATATCTCATACTAGCACACTGAACTGCTTTTTTTCATAGCTTTCACACACTTCATTTTTTCTGGTATCCATCAAGAACTGTAAATAGCTTTGGAAATGGATCAAACTTTAATATGCCAGATAACCTTACCTAGTCTTGCATATAAATATTACATTCTATTTTAAAGACAGAGTGGTGATTTTATCATTTACACTACAAAATTAGTACTAAATCTTTTAGTGGAATGTCTATATATTTTTCTCTTCTCCTCTTTTAGTCTTTCTTTCTCTCCCTTTGAATGCAAATAAGATTTCAGCTGGGATCAGTGGAGAGAATAGGTCCTGGGACAGTCAGAGGTAAAGAAGTGAATGGGTGGTAAGACCGGCAATATTATTGGGGTAAAACGTAATATAAAGGGGATGAAAATTAAGTCCAGAGACATTATCAGAAAAAAGGAGTATTTCAAGAAAGGTTGGAGTCTAGAACTTTACTGTGTAACCCAAAACTCTCTCTCTATCAGTCTTGTTTTACCTCCTATTTGATCTCTCCTTTTCTTTATGGCCAGCAATCTAAACTTGTTTGCATGAATTGCCCTACATATGCATTTGGCTACTCCACTATAAGGAGAAAAGAATACGCGTTACCAGAAGCAACTCGGTACTTCCGGAGACTGCACCCCTACCCTATCAGAACAGGGAAAAAAAAACACAACCAAGTATATGCACACACTATTTTGGTTGAATGGAAGCAGTTGGAGGTGTTGTTGGGTGCCATGGCCTTGGGGTACACCCCTGCAGTTTACTACAATTCTCAAATTAATTTAAGTCACTCTCTCCTTTCTTTCCCAGTTTTTCTCTCATTCCTCTCTCCTTCTTTTCTGTCTCTTTCATCGCTATATCCTGGACTCCAATACTACATAAATGTAAAGATTATATATAGTTCTGCAGTTAAACATTGTGAATGGCAGTCTTTTTATTGCAAAAGGGACAGGCAATGTCTCGTCTGCTGTAAAACACCATTACCAGTCTGTTCGTGATCTCATTTCTTAAAGAATACTGAGTTACTCATGCACAACACAGAGTAGGACGCATGGATATGCAGAATATCCTGGCATCCCCTGGAACTGCTGGGACTTGCATGTACATGTACTCATTCCAGCTTTGCCAATCAAAATGGTCAAAACCTGAATAAAGATCAAGTGAAGATGGTGGTTCCCATGATGAAGCCAGGAAAGATTAGTAAAAGAGTTTTTTTTACATTTAGTTCTGTTCTAATAAATCTCTGCTTTTTACTCTTCCAGTGCCTGGTTCGAAGTGTCATTCCCCATTATTCCATATTTAGACTTTTCGTGAAATGCATGCGAAGTGTGTTTTTCACTCCCAAATGTCAGGAATTCGGACCTCACATTTTTTATCCTAAATGCCAGTATCTTTGTTTCTGCATTTGTTAACTTATGTAATTTTATATAATGTATCTGAGGTTACTATTACTTTGCTCTTTTCTTTGGAACTTGATGACTTCAATCCTTTCAGTGTGAACTGAAACAATTATGTAGATCAGAAGTTCTTACATACCCATAACCTAACCCATGTCTTGGTGAGACTATAATTTGTGCTGCCTCTTTGAAAGGTTACTGTCTACTATGACTATTAATACAGAAACATTCTCTATTTCAGCTTGCCATTTTCATAGAAACTTTCAGAGGTTTACCATACAAGAATAGAAAATGATCTCCCATGCTGTGCATTGTTTTTATGCTCTGATATTGCTCAGTATCTTCCCCGTTGTAGCTATATACTATGCAAGATCATAAATACATCCAACATGAATTCTACTGATAGAAGCCAGCAGAAGAAAAGACTGAGTTGCTCAGTACAAATTACAGGGCAAAATAATTAGGTGCAATAATAAACTAACTAATCATAATAACTTCATAGTACAAATATCAAACTGGAAAAAATATTAACATAAGGCTAAAAAAATGAAAACAAACAGCGCAAAGAAAAATGACAGTGTGGAAAGTACAACACAGTATAAGTAGTACCATTAGTAATACACAGATCTTCTTCTTCTTCCAGCCTGTGATTAAGCAGAAAGGAGTAGCAAGAGACAAATGAGTCCATCTCTCTGTCAGTCTGATCTGTTTTCCTACCAGCAGTTTTTTTTTTGTTATGCAGCATACCTAGAATCTTTTTATGCTTCGCCCTTACCTCAGTTTAAGTTCTAGTGTATAGGCATTGTAGGTACCTAATGCAAAATTCAGGTCCCTACTATGCTTTTTTCAAAGACAGTTTAAATAGCTCAGATCTTCTTTGCCCAATGATGTAATAATTCATAAATGAATGCAGAACAGAGTCAGAGCTGTAAATCTGACAGCTCAGTTTTGCAGCTTATAGAGGTAAAATGCACCTGCCCATGTGTAATTATTTGAGCTCTATAGCAGTCTGGTGTTGTGAGCAGAGTTTACAGAGCATGGACCTATTATACCGGTAGTGGAGCAAAGTGGCCTTGGACAGCCAAAGGATAACCCTAGTGTAATATGCAAATTTAGGCTGTCAGGCTGGATATGGCTTGAAGAAGCAGGAACGGGAACCCACCCCAGAACCTCTAAAATACTGTATGGCACAGGGGTGTCTCTCCTGCCTTGCTTTGGCCCTCACTATACAGGGGAACTCAAACAACAAGCAGACAACCTGGCATTGTTAAACATTGAGGCTGCATTGCATTGCACAATGGGAAATGGGAAAACATGGAGGGAAAACCACAGATATGAGTTCAGTACTGTGCTATTGTTTCTTTATTGCTTAATCAGAATCCTGGGAGGAGGAAAGTAAAACAGCAGACTTTTGTGAATGGCTGAAAAGCTTCATAAATATTTTGACAAATGAAACAATTCACAATTATTCATTCAATTGTGTATTTACTTGTCTGATCAAGTTCAAACTCTATCATAAAGAAATGTAGAAATAAAATCAGTTTTTAAAATACGTAAGCAGCCGGACATTTCAATGCGTAGTCCCCAAATCAATAATGATTATGTTTTCTTTATGTGAGAGAAGTATTCACAAGTGTTTCGCTCGGAGACCTATGCTTATTCGTTAATAAATGCGTTTCTCTCTGCAGAGTCAGCAATGAAGAATCAAATTAAGCTGAAATCAAACGCTATAGCATTTCCTAGTGACCAGCGTGTACAGAGAACAAGTGTAATGAAAATAATTTACAGTTGGAAAATGTCAAAGCTACGTTTCTTTTATCAAATAGAACTGTTATTCACTGAAGCATGGAGACATTACTCAGGGAAGTTAGTGCTGAAATGTATGATTGTATTTGGATGCATTTCTTTGCTCTCTATTTAAATATACTATATATATATATATATATATATATATATATATATGTATATAAATATGTGTGTGTGTGTGTGTGTGTTTGTATTGCATATAAATGTTGTTTTGTATGCAGGACCTTTTCAGACCCTTTTGGCTCCATAAGCTCAATTGGTACTGCCATACCCCCTCCTAATGCCACTGCCATATTAGTTCTATCACCACCATAAAGGTTTGTTTAGGTGGTGGACAAATGCACAATATTCTTACTTGTGTTTAAGAATAGTTTGAGATGCTTTTGAGATACCGCTGAATTCCTTCCGACCTTCCTTTAAGCTTCTTTTAATCTTGATCTTTTGGCTAAATTAAACATAAATGATACGGCAGGTTCATCTTTGAAGACAGGCACTATCCCTTCTGCAAAAAAGCATTCTTACCTGGCTGATTGTTCTCTTTATCTGTCAAAATCAGCAAAGAGAGTCAGGATACCCAGCAAATCTCAGCTTCCTCTGTAGCTGCTGGAACCGAATGAACACCAGTGTGCCTCCATGGAATTAACTCCATCCTTGCCCAGCCATTAAGATGAAACTAGGAAGAAAAGAAGAAATAAGATGGCAAGTAAGCAGACGGAATGAGAACAGGTGAGTGTATTTAAAAAAATGATAATCAAGCAGATAAGAGTATTTTATTACAAAAGGTACATTGCCTGTGCTTTCTGCAAGAAAGACTTGTCTGATTGCAACTTTTTGAAAAAACAGTTCTGCTTTCAAGCTCAACTTTAGTAAACGTCTTCCTCCTAATAAGAAGACAAATCATTGCCTTACTTTAAAAAAAAAAACGCTTACTTGGCTAAATTAGGTAATGGGAAATATCAAATATTGTAACATAAGGTTAATATGTGCTGTTGTAAGAGAAAGTTGAATGGTCCTGCTAGGATGAGGGAATATGTTAAATAGTTCTGCTGGGGTGGGTAACATAGTTCAGGGGCTGCACATACAGCCCGAGAGAATAGCCTTTTAAAAGATGGAAAAATGGAAGGTGCCTAAAAAAGGTTGTGAAGAACATTTGAAAATATTACCATATAAAATTTAAATGACCTCATGATATGGCCCTTCAAAAAAGCCCAATTGAGACATCGGGCTGATGGTGGATATAGGCACTGCCAGTCTGATTCCTCCCTTTTGGGTTAGTGATTCTAATATATTGTGGTATTGGTTGGTGCTAATTTGGTTTTAACATATGGAATATATGTTATATAAGAACATATGATATGTAGGTTTTCCTAAATGTGGTGGGTGTTTGCTCCAGGTACTCTGGTTTCCCCCAAACCTCCAAAAAACATGAAGT
The DNA here is from genome assembly GCF_032062135.1 of Pyxicephalus adspersus. NCBI lineage: Eukaryota > Metazoa > Chordata > Amphibia > Anura > Pyxicephalidae > Pyxicephalus > Pyxicephalus adspersus. Next base: position 14,944,760 of record NC_092866.1, on the reverse strand, counting down.
TAGTTTTATATGCTTCCGCAGAAATTGTCCTTGTGGAAAGTAAGCAGCAAAACCCAAGTGTGGCAATATAGATGTGGGATAACAATAAAGAATAAATCCTAATCAATGAACAATTTTTTAAATGGACTTTTGTATATTGCCCTTCATCTACAAGGTCTGTGGACGCTTTCAGTGGACGTCACTACTTAGTCTTTTAATTAATGCCTAGAATGCGCTAGGGTAGTTTCTCAAAGAAGGTTCCTCCAAAGGTTGCATGAAGTTCCTTGCGCAATATGCAATTTGTGCCCTTCAGGTCACTTTAGGTGACACCAATGATCTATTTGGTGATCTGTAAGGGTGACATTCTTCACAAAGTCCAGCAATTAAAGAGGCATTCTTCCCACTGATGACCAATCTAATATAATGTGAGCTGTACATAAATATAGAAGGGGTTCCCTGAAGACCTGAAAGTTATTTCAAGGGTTCTCCTGTGTTAAAAAGGTGTAGAAAGGCTGTGCTAGAGGGACAACACCACCCTAATGGAATATTAAAAGAAGAGCTTGAATCAATAGTCAGCAAAGGCAAACCTGGGTTGAACCACTTAGTCTAATGCCACGCAAACAGAAAATGACAATGATTAAGTAATTTCCTGTATAATATCATATTAGGCAAATATACATTTTAGAGAAACTTGCAATTACCACTGTAAAGTTCAATAATATAAAAGCAATACAGTCAGAAAAAAGATGACATGCCTTTCTATTATTTTGAATAAAGCAGAAAAGCATTTTAGCCGGAGTTTATATTGCGGCTTCGCTTCACTGAAACTAACACTGGGATTTCAACCTGAATAACTACAATGATTAATTAAAGGCCTCGTTCGGGATGAGTGAGCATCATTATTGTTTTTAAATAGGAAGGCCGATAACCATTACTGATTATTCCTCAATTCCCATTTATACTTGTTAGAGACTAAAGAATACTAAAATGGGTTGTGTAAATTCTGCAGTTTTAAGACGCTGAAAATTATATGATTTGCATGCAGAACAAATGTATTATAGCTGGAAGGCATTGTTTAAAGTCCAACTTTTGTGAATTAGGAAGTTGAAGTATGAGTGTAAATATAGTAAGCAGACTGTTCAGCCAGTCGATGGCTTCAAATTTCCTTGCTCTTTGATATATTTAGCTTCATAATTACTACTGTGAAAATATAGATTTTTGTTTGGATACTAAAACTGTATTTTCTAAAAAAAAAAGTTATTTTTTCTTTAAGGATTGCTATTGTTTTGTCATATTAATGGTTACAAAATGTTTGGTGCATTGGCATACAGAGCCACAGCAAAAACTTTCAGTTAAATGGATGCAATCAACAAGTGTGCAACATTTTTTAAGTAAGTCCAGACTTTTCAAATGGTCAAAGAAATCTTAAATTAATGAGTCTCATTTAATGAAAAAGAGAAATGGAGGCTGTAGACACCTCTTTCAGTTGTGTATGTCCAATTACCTCACCCCACTCACTTCTATAAATGAAATGAATTAGAGAAATAAAAGCAATAGAAAAAGAGGGGTGTTTCAGTTGGCAAATGTGGTTTATATATCATAAAGTTGTGCAGTAAGCAAATACTGGTAAAAAACATATAATAATTTATATCATACATTCAGCAATTGAAGAATACAAGAACAAGAAAAATACGGGACTTTAATGGCAGTGGATTTACAAAAAGTTATCATATACCCTTTATTTCCCTTATTAAGGGATTATATATCTTAAAGTTGTGCAGTAAGCAAATACTGGTAAAAAACATATAATAATTTATATCATACATTCAGCAATTGAAGAATACAAGAACAAGAAAAATACGGGACTTTAATGGCAGTGGATTTATAAAAAGTTATCATATACCCTTTATTTCCCTTATTAAGGAACAACAGTTAAAAAATACACATGCCTCTTCCTTTATACCAAGTTTCAGAAAGAGTAAATCAACATTGTTAGCATACGTGGGCTAGATACATTGTACACATTACATATGATGAGATCATCCAACGCGTTTCGCAGACTGTGTCTGTCTTCCTCAGTAATTGGTACAGCTAGTAGGTGTATCAGCACAAAAGTTGTTGCATTCACTGGTTTGCTTACTCTCTTGGTATGAAGGTAGGTAAAAGGCAGAATTAAAATCACAACACACAGAGATGGCGGTGTCCCATATATGTTCTTCACAATGATATTCAGTACTTCTCCAGATATTATTGATAATACTCACTCCATTATGGACTGATAATATATAATTATCACCAAAAACTAGATTCAATCATATGATTCCAACCTTAGGGACTTGCACTTAAATTGTATGAAAAACCGCCATCCTCTGTGACACCAAATGATAAAAAAATACATTCAGCAATACATCAAGGTGGTCATTTCCTGATTAGATACTCAGGGTATAGTTGACTAGTGTATACTAGGCAGAGATATCCTCCATATATTATGGCTAGGTTAAAATCACCATAGCCAGTATTGAAGAGAAGACTAGAGTAACCCTGCAACACCTCTTTGCACCTCCCACCAACAACCCTTGAGGAGAAGAGGCTGAGCCTATGGCAGGCCTTACAGGCTATTTATCCCCCATTACAGGAGAAGTACAGTGAGTACTTCGGCTGCATTCATTGAGGAGTTCCGCGGCTTGCCCTCCTTTAACCTTTAGTGCCTGGGGATCGCTCACAGGAGGTACTCCTCCTGTCAGTGTGAGTCCTGTGGCTGTGCTCATCAATGAATGCAACCGTGGGAATCATCACAGGATGATTCTGACAGCTGCATTAATTCAACACAGCCGCGGTACTCCTGTTGTTATGCAAGCGGGTGTGGACCCACTGTGCCACTGACTCGGTATGCTCCAGAGGGGCGTAACTAAGCTGCTACCTGGTCTTCCCTAGAACCTCTGATGGTGAGGATAGGCTTGGGCTGCAGGGTAGCTGCCAGGTGCCTCTCCAGAGCAACCCCCAGGCCAGTGGCATCTGACCAGAGGAATCAGGATACCCGGTGCAAGCACCGAGGGGCTTGCGTGGCCAAGAAGGTGATGGCAATCAGACAAAGTCCAGAAACAAGATCCGAGGTCAGGGTCAGGCGGCAATCAGGCAAAGGTCCAAGGGTAAGAAACAAGGTCCGGTACACAGTAAAGCAAAACAGAGAAAAAACCTTAGCACTAGGAGTTACACAGGGTAAAACCTAGAGATTGCTCAGGCAACTTCCTGTAGTAGGAGGTGCCTTTAAATACCTGCAGGAAACCAGCCATAGGCTGTAGAAAACAGAGGGCATGTATATGTTACCTCATAGATTAAGAGGGACACACCCACGCCAGCTCAAACACCAGAGCAAGTCTCCAGCAGGAAGGAAACTCAGGCATGGAACACAGGTAGTGGGGTTACCTGAAAGATAGGACCCGGCGCCCGTGCCAGCAATTAGGAGCAGCGGCGCCGGCATGACCTGCAGTGCTAACACTTGTGTTCTTGGATAGAGAATCTCTATCCAAGAACACATACTACAGGGCTACAAGAGCAATCAGGAGAGCGGAGCTGATCTCGACGGCCAAATTTACACAGGCCGTTCTCGCTTACATGTTCGGTAAGCAAGAACAGCCCGATTCGCCGTGAGATCAAATTTTAAGATTTTGCTCGCTCATCCCTATCATCTAGCCCTAATGTAATTGTCCTTGTTAATACTCCTGAAAAAGCCGTAAGGGCAAAACGTGTCGGGCAAAGACAGGTTACACAGTTACTCCAGTCTTCTCTTCAATACTGGCTATGGTGATTTTAACCTAGCCATTATATATGGAGCATATCTCTCCTATCTCTCCTGTCTAGTATACACTAGTCAACTATATCCTGAGAATCCAATCAGGACGTGACCACCTTGATGTATTGCTGAATGTATGATATGAATTATTATATGTTTTAATACCAGTATTTGTTTACTGCACAACTTTAAGATATATAAACCACATTTGCCAACTGAAACACCCCTCTATTTTTCTTCTTTTTGAGTCTCATTTAATGTATAAAGGTACAATCTAGACTTATTGTACCTTTAATCTTGTACATACCCCACTCTCTACTAGTTGCTTATTTAGACTTTACTGAATACTGAGCTTCAGAAGCTGGGTAGAGACTGGCTCAATTCCTGGCTGGAAGGTGTCCAACATATTTCACCATTTATATCATAAATCTGACTGTCCCTGTCCTGCCCATTGTATTCAGTTCTTTTAGCTATACAAGCTTTGGAAAGTATGTGGGTTTTACTTAGCATAGTCCAAGTAGGACTGAACATATCTAGTAATGCCAATTCTTCAGACTGATATCGATTCATCACATAATTTTGATAAATGTATAATTTCTCTGAAGAGCCAGCCCACTGTGATGTTTCCAGGAAACTAAATACAGGATCTTGTTCACCCCCTCCCTTCATCTATGATTGGCCTGCAATGCATAGAGGAGCCCAAAGATGCAGTCATGATACCACTGGGAAGTCAAATATAGGTAAATTAACACTATTTTTAAGAAATCCTAAAGATGTTTTACAACTCTTGCATGTAAGTACAAATGGGTATTGGGAATACACCCTAGCATTTATACCCAGATGGGCAACTACTGATACCCACCCGGAACCAGTGCCTGTGTTTGAACTGATCGAGAAATTATTATATATATGCTTTAGCACACACACAGGTAAGCACATGCTTGAAATTTATTTTTGTATACAGTAGGTAGTAAACTGATCGATTGTTGTGTCACAGAGTTTGGTGGACCCACTGTATTACCTGGGATGACAGTCAATTGACAAAGTTCTATTGGCAGACAGGTAGATAAAGCATAGAATGTGCACAACTCCTCTGAAACTTGGTCCACATGATTGTTCAGTCTGTGACAGTCCACAAACTTTTTGACAGTTCACAAATCCAAGATTTAAGCAGAGACTAAACTGATATTTAGACACGGGCTGAATACCCAGCAGTCTATTGGTGCATTACTGTTTAGGGCAGATGAGAGGTTCAGAGACCTGAGCTTTAGTTTTACATATTGATCCAAGGGTAATAGTTACACCCTAATAGTGCAATTCATCATTATACAAACGTACGAACCAGCTCTAACTTGAAACTATTTTTTTTAATGTACCAGTTAGAGAAATATGTGTTGGGCATTGAACTTTTTTGCTAGTACATTAGGAAGGGTAGGACATTTTGGCATGTTTTTATTGCTGTCTACTGTTGCAGAGATTTTCCTACAATTCTGTAGACAACAATAAAACTTTGGATTTCCTACTATTTTACACTTTGGTGGATAATGAAGAATAGCCCTTTGCAGGGGCAGATATAGGGAGATGCAAATGTGCCACTACACAAGGGCCCCAGACCCTTCTCGGCTAATATAGATTGTTCAGCAGGGAGACCCCAAGTAAGATCTGAACAGGGGCCAGCTACATCCACCACTACCCTATTGGATACACAGAAAACATAAAACCACTGGTTTTAACTCTTTAATATATATATATGTATATGAAGAAAAATAGAATTTAACTGGTGATTTGAATAGCACATCACAGCAATCTGTGGTCACTTAATGAGTAAAATAGTGTCATTGGGACTAATTTGATAAAGCTCTCCAGGGCTGGAGAAAATACACTTTCATCAGTGAAGCTGGGTGATCCAGCAAACCTGGAATGGATGAGATCTATGTGGTCCCTGGCTGATACCACTGGTGATCACCCCGCTTTACAAACTATTACCCTTTACATTGCTGAGTCCCCACCATTTATTATAATATCTGGTCCAATAATAAATAATACAGCTTTGTTAAAATACAGACACTACTTTCCTTAAAATGAGAAAAATGATCTTTTTTTTTTCTTTTAGTTATGATGCCGTGTAGCTTTAAATTGATGCTGATGCATTATGCATGAGACTCGTCTACATGCGAAGGAACACTTTTCCGCGAGTGTATTTTATGGGTGAGGAATAATGTTACAATAAAAGAAATATTACGGCTTCACCACGGCAGCAGATCCACAGTCCTATTCAGGGGAGCAATATAAATTGCATCAGAAACTGTACTAGATGAGGTCTTATACCTAAAATATACAATTTTTACTGTTGTTTACACGTTTGAAATATTATCTGCTGAAAAGAACACAGGTAGAAGCATAATTTAAATAGGTGCTGAGATGCAGTGGACACATGGGCTAGCAGCTCCATCTAGAGGACTTTATATCAGGGAAGAGCTGTCATCGAAAACACGGCTTACATATACAATATTCTTATATTCGATGGATAGTTTGTATGCTAGGCTAGTCATATACAAGCCAATTATTCTTCCAATATTGGAGCTGTGGATAAGCTGCCTCTGATTATCAAAGGTCACATTTATCTGCTTGAATATGCAAGATGAAGAATTAGATTTTAGGAGAAATGTGTTGATGTACAAGAGACAAGCAATGGGCCCTTCCAACGCCCCGGATTTGGGGTTTGGGACTTTTAATGCTCTTGATTGTGGCGGAGGTCACATGGCATTAAGGACAAAGAGGTATTATTTATATAAAAGTAATTTTTTGAAGAACTTTTACATATCGTAACTTTTACAGAACTTTTTTTATATTGCTGATTTTTACATATTGAACTTTTACATATTGATGCTCAAATTGGTTTCAGAGTTTTTTATTAATTTCTTTTATTTGTGACTATGCAACTTTCCCATCCTGCTGTCTCTCCTTTCTTCAGTTGTATGTTTCCCCTTCCCTCCTTCCTGGTTCTTCACTTTTCCTTCATCTCTTCATTGTTCATAATAGTAGTAGTAAAAGTAAAGTAGTAGTAGTAAAAGTAGTTTACTACCTGTTATTATCTTCCAATTATCATTATTATCATTATTTTTATTGTTATTGCCTCTTAAAAAATTTCTAAAGAATTTTGGAAAGTAAAAGCTATTTTTGGAGGTTGGGAATGCTTAAAACACTTTATTAAAAATGGGCTTGATTTAATAAAACTCTCCAAGGCTGGAGAAGATACACTTTCATCAGTGAACCTGGAATTGATTTCCCAAAAGTAGTTTGCTAATTGTTAGCAAATGTTTTAAATCCTGGACCATATCCATTCCAGGTTTGCTGGATCGCCCAGCTTCACTGATGAAAGTGTACCAGCAGACAGAGAAAACATTCTGTATGCTTTCCTAAATTAAAAAAAACCCTTGACATTGCAGAACAATATAACTAATTTACAACAGTAAAAAGCTGAAAGTAAAAGGGTCCAATTAAACTATTATATGTTCTTCTATTGTTCCTTCGTTTATTATAAAAAGGAGGTCAACAGTAATCCAAGGTTCCTCTTTTCTTTTGTTAGTATAAAAATATATGTCCTTCAGACTCTTTATACTTTTTCTATTTAATAATTAATTTAGATGTTAATACCATGTGTATTGTGATGAATATATAATACAAAGTGTATGTGGGGAATTATAAATCATTTATATAATATCTGAAAAATACATCTAAAAACAAGAACTACATAAATGATGTGAGTCTGTGAGTAAGAGCCATGCTGCTGTCTTTGCATATCATTTATAAAGTTTTGAAAGTTTTTTAAGCTAAAACATGCTATTTTGATATATTTTGAAACACCATTTTGATTTGATATATTCTAAATTTCTTTGTCCCATACTAGGTAAACTTCACGGACATGTCTAAAAAGTATTGCAAAAGTCAAGCTCTTTTGATTTAGGACCTGGTACATAAGTACACCTTGCCCACCACCAACCCTGAGCTCAACCCATATTCTTTATACATCACTCAATGGGCCTGATTTATTAAAGCTCTCCAAGGCTGGAGAGGGAACACTTTCATCAGTGAACCTGTGTGATCCAGAAAACCTGAAACTGAATTCTTAAAAGTCATTTGCTATTTGTTAGCAAATGTTTCCAATCCTGGACCAGATACATTCCAGTTTTCCTGAATCACCCAGGTTCACTGAAGGAAGTATATCCACTCAAGCCTTGGAGAGCTTTATTAAATCAGGCCCAATTTGCTTGATTGATTAAGGCTTTCCAAGACCGTATAAGATAGACTATTATGGGAGAACCTGGGTGATCCAGCAAACCCAGAATGGATTTCCTAAAATCATTCGCTATTATTTGGCAAATGTTTTCAATACTCGACAAGATCCATTCCGGGTTTACTAGATCACTCAGGTTCACCCATAATTTTCTATCTTCTTCCATCATGGACAGCTTTATTAAATTAGCCATAAGGAGGTTAATTTTTCTAGTTGGCCCCCTATGCAGCATTATGAAGCTGTAATTTCCTCATATTATTTAAAATGTACTGAAGAATCCATGAGACATATAAAAAGCCATATTTTATTCAAGCTATATCTAAAATATTGGCCATTTAAAACAATTTGCTCACACTGTACATACATTTTTTTCCATTATTTGACTTACATTTCTTCTGTGAGCATCCAAAAGCCAGCGTACTCTGGAAAAAAAGACCATTAAATATAAGTTAACAGGAGCAGAAAGGTCACCCAGCATCCCAGTTACAATGGCTTAATAATTACAATTCCCTAGTTCATAATTATTGCCAACTGCAATGTTTTGGAAAATGTGTTTTTTACAGGCATTATTTATTTATTTTATTTTTTATTTATTTTGCACTAAGCAATAATATCTCACCATTTAATGAGATGTCTTGGAAATAGTGTTTTTTGCAGGAAAACATCTGTATTTAGTAGCTAATTTTTATATAATACTGGCTTAAACAGTTTCATGACCAGAGGTCATTGATGCCAAGACCAAATTTAGTGGCGGTAAGTATGCATTGGTTAACTTGAAAATAACTTTTTAACTTTTAAATTTCATTTTTACATAGGTTTTTTTTAGAACTGCTATGTTTTATCTTAAGTTGACAAAAACATAAACATCTAATATATATTACAATTGTAACTTTCAATTATAGTATTAAAAAATGCCTCGTTGAATGTCAGATTCGCTGTTTTATAAATGTTGTACAGTCCACTATGTTTGGATTTTTTTCCCATACTTCCCATTGCAGGATGTGAATCTTTCTATTTAGGAAGCAGTTAGTTATTTTTTTTTTCAGGTAGTTAAGAAGAGCAACCTATTACTATCTTTCTCTAAATTAACGTTTATAAAAAATAAGTATTGCCTCGGGTTCTATTTATAAAACAATCCCTGATGGGAATCAACTAATGTCATTGAAACACATGGACCTAGAAGTTTTCTTCAAGGACATGTTTAAGGGATTTTCTGATTCCCCGTTTTATTAATAGAGCCCGCAGAGTTAGTTTTTAAGGTTTTTCTTAACTTCCTAAGTGCTCCTGGGACCGGTAGTTTGATGATATTGCCCTTATGGGGACATATATAGCAGTAAAACCCAAAAGAGGTTTTAAATTATCCCATGTGGATTCAAAACCAACAGCTGGTTTCAAACTCAACTGCTTCATAAAAGAAATGCCCCCAGTCACTAGTATGTCTGGTGCTGTCTCCAGCAGACTGGGTTTATTATTTCCATCCTTATCTACCCCACTTCCTCTAAGCCTTGGCTGTCATGGACACACCCCCTGGGGCAACAAATCATTAGTCCAGCCTGTGCTTACATTACTCCTGGGCGGAGCTGTAATACCACGTTTACAAAAACACTGCACTATCTGGGAGCAAGGTCTACTAACTGCCATCATTAAAGAGAAGAAGAAACATTTCAAAGATTCCCACCTATGTCTGCTCCATGGTAGGTTGCCCCATCTCCATTCTTTTTTTACTTTCCGAATTCAATGTTCATCTATTTTGATTGACCATGCTGGGATGACCTAACTTATTCCCAGGATGAGAAGAATGAGAAGATGAATTGCCAGGTTTCCTGCATGTGCAGCTCAGCAAAATCAGGCAGGTAAGAGCAGTTATTGTAGAAGGAACATTGCCTGTCCCTTAATGCAATAACCACCTGCCTGAATTTCAAAAGTTCAAAGTGGGGCTTTAGTTGTCCCAATAAAGTCCACATAAATGACACCACACCAGCCAAAAGACTACAGGGAAATTAAGGTATATGCTAAGTAGTAGTAATAAAAGTAAATTAAAAAAAAATATAAGGGCTCCTTTAATAAATTATTCCCCTGTCAATTTGTCTGAAATTCGCTGACAGATCACATTTCTCTACACCTATCATTTCAGTTGCTATTAAAACAATGACCAGTTCTGCCACCTACTGGCCAATCCTGAAATGCACAGCTGTCACAATAGGAAATGCTATCTGTGTATATGAAAATGATAACAAGTCTAGAGCGAATAACCAGGGGAATAATTACAAAAGAGCCCTAAAACTGTAATTTTGGAAATCCTAAATCCAATAATTGCTACATCCAATTTAGGAAATTCTGATTTATTTTTCTGCATTTTACTCTTGCACTTTAATACATACCTAATTATGCACTTAATTATTGACCAATAATATTATATAACTAAAACTTTTATACTTTATACTATACTTTATATTTTAAAATATACAAGTATTTTATAGATAATTTTGGAAATTAAATACACAGAAGTGTTTCAGGTCACAGCATAGTTTCCAGATAACTTCAGCAATTGTTCAGTAAAAAAACAAAACAAAAACATATGGACAAAATTGAAGTTTTTTTTTTGCATTTGCCTGAAATCCTTATTTCATGTAAAATATTTGCTTGAGCTACCAATCTAATAAAAATAAAAGCACAAACATCCAACAAAAGGAAAGTAAATAAAGGAAGAGAAATAAAAAAAAAGAGTAAAGGAACAAGAACACAAGCGGATTATGTTACACTAGAACAAGCAAAAATACATAATGCCCTCAAGGGAACAAAAGAATCATTGTAAATGCACTAGAAATAAAGCTGAGCATTAAATTAGAGCTGGTTCACTTCAGTAACAAAGTAACTAAACAAGGACAAAATATCCATGGGACATTCATCTGTTTATTCAGCTTCCCACCAAGTCTGGAGAAAAGGCGCAATAAACATATAATTTGAAGCTCGACGGTGAATGTGTTTTTTTGATGTTCGACAATACCAAACGCAGCACTTTGTGCTCCAACCCATAAACTGTCTACAGCCTGACATTTCATCTTTTCTGGAGCATAACATTCACCTTTTATTATTGAGTCCTTTTACTACAGATAGTTTAAAATAGGTCTGTCAGCTTCACACAGAGCAGGAAAGAAGCCATTTTGTGCAGTGAGCAAACATTGAACATGTGGGCGGTTATATGGAGATCTGTTGCATTTAGCTACAATATGTTTGTGTAGGTTTTTAGCTTGAACAATTAGGTGCACGGAATGCAGGTGTCATATTTTTGTACCCATAAAGCTAAAATATAATCATAGTGCAGCTTACCAGTCCTTAGATGAGGCACCTCTTTATTTTCACCTTGTGATCCTGCTAATAATTCACTTCTTGTCCCTGGGTGGCTATGCTCACTCCTCTTTGGTATCTATGGAGGAAGCCATGGTTGTCACTAAGACTGGGCTTCACACACATGCAAAGAGAACCTAGCCTGCTCTTTTTGGATAAATCTCTTTACGCTCTCCTTCTCAACACTTTAATTCTTTACGTTCTATTTCTTGATATAAACTCTTTTTTTTTTTTTTCTTTCCTGGATAGAAGCCTTTTCATTTTCTGGTGTACCTGGAAAGGGTGCAATCAGGGGTACAGTTGTAAAAAAGAAGAGGGGGTATGGTACTATCCATGACGTGCCCGCCCCACTACACCCCTGCCTATGTGTCACTCAAAGGGGAAGGAAATTCCCCCAAAGTGATGTCATGATACCAGAACCCGCCCACTCCCCCATCGCTGGCTCAAAGACACAGCCTGCCCACCGCCCTGAGCCTGCAATTCCATACGGGAGATGTGGTGCACCAAAGAATTCTTTGCAAAATAAGAGTGGGAACGCCTACCCATTCCCGAAAAAAGTGAGGGGTTTAGTGAGGGCCCCACTACACCCCTGGGGAAAATACCTCTCCTCCATCCCTTGTACAGCCCAATTTATTAAAATTAAAGCTAAGACTGGAGAAGATAGACTATCATGTAAAAACCTGGTTGTTCCATCAAATTTGGAATTGATATGGTCCAGAACATTTATCATCTAATAGCAAATGAGCTTGAAGAAATCCATTCTAGGTTTACTGGATTACCTAGATCTTTTATTAGTTTTGAGAGCAATATTAAATCCGGCCCATTGTGTACATATATGCATAGTAAATATGGCAGCATCAAAATTCATGTCCTTTTCTGCTATGGACATGGAAAAATGCAGTGACTTTCTGATTTAGCTTCTATTGGTAGAATGCTTGATCACTCGGGAGGGTGGTGATTCTTACTGGAAAGTAAAGATTAGTTAAGAATAGAGAGCATGGTTGCAGTTTAATGAAGAACTACACTTAAAAATGAACATTTGCACTTCTGTATGCATTTCCACTAAATGTATGTACTTCTGTGTACAGTACCAGGATACCTGGGTGCCAGGAATGAACACATATGTACATGCAGATCCTGCAGGATGTTTTATGTTATTACAGCCTTGCCGACCAACAAGGCTGTAATGACGAGGATGGCCAAGGATCCCTAAACCTATAAAAAGATCAGGTGAGTATGTCGGCTCTGAAGATGGTTCAAGAAGAATTACATTTAGTCCTACTTTAATTTCCATTACATGGGGGTAATGGGAACTAAAGCTGTGCAGCTCACCTATCCATGTTCCATAGAAATGTGCTGCCAAATTCCTCCAATGATAATCATTGACCATCTTGCTTGGTCATACCAATACTGTGCATCCCCGGCACACACTAGGGAAGCTGGGCTTTCCAGGTTTTCCTGGCAATCAAAGCTGACGCTGTGCAGCTCAGCTTTGTGGCCAGAAACCTGGAACAACCAGGCGAGTAAAACTACAAGGTGCTCTACCGTTCAAACATTGGCAGACATGAGGTTCATTTTACCAAGGTGGAACTAAACTCACCTCCTTTCATTCAACACATTTCCCTTGTCTTCTTCTGGCATCAGGAACCAGAATCGTCTGCCACTCAGTAGATAGAACTGTCACTTCTTTTGGGGGTTTGGTTGAAGTTAATTTTATTAGGAGGTATGGTTTGATTAAGGGAAAATGTCTCTGTTACCATCGATGGTGGGAAAGACAGGGGCAAATCCATAAAAGGCTGCTTGCAAGCATTACTCCTAACTGCCAGAAAAAATTAAATATGAGTCAGTGTAAAGATGGCAGACCTTGAAAGTGTCTCCTTAAAAAATGGTTTGTTTTCTCCATGTTGACCAAGCCCGAAGATAGAATTTACATTGCAAATGTGACCTTGAAGTTAACAGACATGTTATAAAATTGCATTTTTGCCTCCCTCTTGGGCATTTTATACTGGATGAGACCACAAAATACCCAGTGGGATGCATTTGTCTAGGTATATCAAGCCTATTGGACTGTAGACTCCTGGTTCTATTGGGCCCAATGTATTGTATTTATACAATAAAGCCCCAGAGGGACTTGGTAAGCCAAAAGAAGTTTCCCCATCAGAACTACAATAGCCCTGCCAAGATTACATAAAAAAGGAATTTACATAGCAAATATGACCTTGAAGTTAAGAGACATGTTAAATAATTGCTTAGAGAGTGACCAAACATTTTTTGTTCTTCTCCCTTTGGCCTTTATTACTGATTAAGTGCATTCTTCAGGTGGACCAAGCCCATTAGGCTGTAGACCTCTGGTCTTTTTAGCCCCATGTATTGTATTTATATAATGAAGCCCCAGAGGGACATAGTAAGCCTAAAGTGTATTTATCAGTACTACAATGACCATGTTAAAAAAATAATCAAAAAAAATAATCAAGGTCAAAGGTCAAATGTGACCTTCAAGTTAAGAGTTTATGTTACTTTTTTATGCAGAGAGTGACCAAAACCTTGGGCATTTTGTACCCAGTACCCAGTGGGTTGCATTCTTCAGGTAGGCCAAACCTGTTGGGCTGTAGACCCCTGCTTAAATTGGGCACATGTATTGTATTTATGCAGTGAAGCCCCAGGAGGACTCAGTAAGCAAAAAGATGTTTCTTCTTTAGAAGTACAAAGGCTGAGATGACAAATAAAAAAAAAGAAGATATAATTTAAATATCAAATGTGACCCTGAAGTTAAGAGACATTTTTATACCATGGCTCAGAGAGTGACCAAAAAATCTTTGTTCTTCTCCCTTGAGCATTTAATACCAGATAGAAGTATAAAGTGCAAAAATTAATTTAATACAGATTAAGTGCATAAAGTACCCAATGGGTTGAGTTCTTCAGGTATACCAAGCCCCTTGGGCCGTAGACTTCTGCTCCCTTTAGACCCATGTATTGTATTTATACAATTAAGCCCCCAAGGGATTTGGTATGCAAAAAGTTTTTTCATCAAAACTACAATAGCCATGCCAAGATGACATCAAAAAGAGAAAAGGAATTTACATAGCAAGTGTGACCTTGAAGTTAAAAGACATGGTATATTATTGTGCAGAGAGTGACCAAACATTCTTTGTTCCTGTCCCCTGGGCATTTCATACGGGATAAGAGCATAAAATGCCCAGTGATTCTGAATAAGTAAGATTGACAGAGATGGATGACTGTTTATATAAAGCTGTAGAGAACAGCTTAAAATTTTTGAATACAATTAAAGACTTTCAAACGTTGAATTTAGCCATTTAAACAATTGAAAATCAAAGCACCTTTGTGGGCAAAGTCACCACCTTGTACATCTGGGAGCCGATCAGCGGGCAAAATAACAAACGACTCTGGCAGAAAAGCGCATATAAATAAACATAACATTTTAACCTCATTGTACCTGGAAAAATGTAAATCTGCTCTATTCTGAGCATGCTGGGTTTGTAGGAGAAAGAAAAATGCAATCTTAATTTATATGCATTCTTGTAAATATGCTAACACAACTGTAATATGAAAGCAGGTGTGTGTTGGAGTGGAATGTATACAGTCATGTGTGTAACCGTTGGAAATTATTGGCTTTTATGACATGAATAGGCAAACAGATCTTCATTTACTCACTACCTACAGATAAAGGTGATATACTTAGTTAAAATACTGGGGTAATTTGCCTTTTCAATAAAACACACAGAGCCTGATGTACTAAGGATTTTTTTCATAGCCACCATGAGATCATACATTGGAAATATACAGTTAGGTCCAGAAATATTTGGATAGAGACAACTTGTTTTCTTATTTTGGTTCTGTACATTACCACAATAATTTTAAACGAAACAACTCAGATGCAGTTGAACTGCAGACTTTCAGCTTTAATTATGTGGGTTGAACAAAAAGATTGCATAAAAATGTGAGGAACTAAAGCCTTTTGTTACACAATCACTTCATTTCAGGGGCTCGAAAGTAATTGGACAAATTAAAAAGCTGAAAATAAAATGTTCATTTCTAATACTTGGTTGAAAACCCTTTGCTGGCAATGACAGCCTGTAGGTCTTGAACTCATGGACATCACCAGATGCTGGGCTTCCTCCTTATTAATGCTCTGCCAGGCCTTTACTGCAGCAGCTTTCAGTTGCTGTTTGTTTGTGGGCCTTTCTGTCTGAACTTTAGTCTCCAACAAGTGAAATGCATGCTCAATTGGGTTCAGATCAGGTGACTGACTTGGCCATTCAAGAATATTCTACTCCTTCGCTTTAATAAACTCCTGGGTTGCTTTGGCTGTATGTTTTGGGTCATTGACTATCTGTATTATGAAACGTCTCCCAATCAATGTGACTGCATTTAGCTGGATTTGAGCAGACAGTAGGTCTCTGAACACCTCAGAATTCATTTGGCTGCTTCTGTCCTGTGTCACATCATGGATAAACACTAATGTCCCAGTGCCACTGGCAGCTATGAACACCCAAGCCATCACACTGCCTCCGCCATGTTTTACAGATGATGTGCTATGCTTTGGATCATGAGCTGTTCCACGCCTTCTCCATACTTTTTTCCTGCCATCATTCTAGTAAAGGTTGATCTTGGTTTCATCTGTCCAAAGAACGTTTTTCAAGAACTGTGCTGGATTTTTTAGATTTTTTTTTTAGCAAAGTCCAATCTAGCCTTTCTATTCTTGAGGCTTATGAGTGGCTTGCACCTTGCAGTGTACCCTCTGTATTTACTTTCATGCAGTCTTCTCTTTATGGTAGACTTGGATATCGATACGCCTACTTCCTAGAGAGTGTTGTT
>NC_092866.1:14925847-14926903 GCF_032062135.1 Pyxicephalus adspersus | reverse complement strand
CAACCCTCAGACTTGCGATAGGAGAGTGGGTGGGTTCTGGTATCATAACCTCACTCCAGCAGGGGTGTAGTGGGGTGGGCCATGGGTAGTACCATGCTCCCTCCTCTTTTTTTAGGACTACACCCCTGATGTCTTTACAATGGGCTTACAGCCTATTGTTTACTAACAGTAGTTAGCGGAAGGGGACAATTGTGCACACCAGGCCACAATGGCTACTTACTGAATCCAAAAAGATCTTCTAATCTTCAGTTAGCATGAACAGAGCAAACATTTGGTTCTATCAGAATTGAACAAATGTCAGAAGTTCAGGCCACAGTTAATATCCAAACAGCAATACTCCTTTACTGCAGGTAATGCAGATTGGTTTGTTGCAGTATCTTGCTTTGCTCTGTGTTTAGTAAAATTATTATGGCAATGATCTACTTTACTTCTTACTTCTTTAAATGTCTATTCAGCACACAACTTTATGCATTGCATTCAGGTAGATCATTTATTTGAAGGGGCTTCCTACCACACTAAAAGAAATGTATATACTTTTTTTTGCAACACACTGCAAGGTGGGAACAGCACCGCATTGCAACTACACATGTAGGGTGCTACCATGAGTTGCGAAAATGCATTTCCATTGTATGTTCGTGTGCACAGACCTTTATTATTAAATTCCATTTATATTCATGTCATTTGGATTTTTTTTCTATAGACATTTCCCTGGCCATTACTGAAAATGAAAATGAAAGAAAGCAGAAAATGAAATTGTAGAGAATAAACACAGTAAGACTAAAATGACAGCAGACATTTGAGTGACTATAACCTTATATTCTTGCCAAAGCCTTCCTACAAGAGTTCACAGCCAGGTATAAAAATCAAAACATTGTTAGAAAATTGCAATCTCACAAGCATATGATATTTTGGAACAAGGCTTTATTTGCTAGACCTTGGATTTTTATAGTTTGCTATACTGTTTTTCTGATTTAAGTTTTAGGTAGCATAGTTTAGAGTTATGACATTGCCATGTGTGTGATGCTGCTAGATTTAAAAATGTATCCATGTGTGATA
>NC_092866.1:14920770-14922517 GCF_032062135.1 Pyxicephalus adspersus | reverse complement strand
GAGATCAGGTGAGCATAAAGATCAGGCGATATAACCTGCGCTAAATGCGGGATAAAAGTGTTCCAATCTCACTTGCGTGAGATTGGCAATTTTTTCCCTTATTAAAGATAAAGCTTTTGCAAATGTCCAAGATCAGGCATGCACTAAATAAGCAGCCACAACCCTCCTGGGATGCGTGACATGAGTATCTCAGGGGACTCTGTGAGACTCTGCTGTGATAAAAACAAAAGCGTAGGGGCTTGTCTTTTTTTTTTTTTTTTAAAAGGGGTTCCGCCGCCCAAAAAAAGTTTATGAACCCCAAAATGCCTTGCTTTTTACTGAGACTTGACAATTTAAAAATGTATTGCACTTTGTTAACACGTGAAACTCCCATCCTTTGCACATTTATTTGTATACTCTTTCCTAGGAGATACAACATCCAAGGTGAGTGCTGTCCTCAGTCTTCTACATTAGAGGGTATGAACTTACATGTGTAGAACACTTTAGTACAATGAGGTCCCTTTTTTAAAGTTAGGAGTTTAATCTCAGTGCTTTCAGGACAGTTCTAGAATTCCTTCTCCCCAAAGAGTGATGGATGGCTACCTTTTGTTGCAGGAGAATAACCCAATCTGGATAGGGCAACAGCCAACCCCTGCTATGGTGGGCTTTTGATCCAAGGTAAATAGGTGGAGAACTGAGCTAAAGGGAGCCCTCACCATGGATTACTGAGGAAGCTAAGAAGGTCAAAGCAAAATGGCTCTGCGGACCCTGGGGTCTACCTATGCTAGTGTAGCTTTAAGACTGGATCACTTAGGAATGAGTTAGATTCTGGGATCTTGGCTTCAGAAGGGGGAAACTAAACGATGGAACCCTGGAGAAAGGTACTGGACAGATTACCACTGGTGCAGTATTTGGGGCTGTCAAGCACATCCGGTGCCCTATCCTTAACCCTGCATTCCAAAAATCTATTTTTTTGGTCACTACCTATCAACCTTCAGTACTAGGGGGACGTAATGATTGGACAGGTTATAAAATATATGCAAGCATTATCTCTTTTGTGTAAAAAAGGTGGTCTGCATGACCAAAGCATTCCATTGTGGGGCTAAAGGTGACCCTGAAGATACAGTAAATGGCACATTTGACCATTCACCAATGTCTATTGTTAGCTTGCAAAGCTGTTATCCAATGGCATCCTGTAGATGACCTCTACTTCTCACTGTTAGCTACTCTCACTCTCTAAGAAACAATGTAATAGCAGAGAACTATCCCGCTTTATAAATGTCTATAGGGCTAACTTTTGTACTGACTTAACCAGACGATAGGGCAGCAACCAGTTTTGTCATAGAACAAGTATGTAGAAGGATCCTGGCCAATCCCACTTGTTCCATTTTAGCTGCCTATCATGAAAATATAAAGCTGCAATAAATATAATTCTTCCAAACAAAACTTGATATATTCCATCAATCCTAATGTAAGTGTAACTGTATCAAATGATACATATTATGCATAATATTCCATAATAATGCAGCTATATGGTTTCCTGGAATTTGCATCAAAGCCACATCTTTCTCTCTTTAAAGTGCCAATTAGTTTTGGAACGGTGCTGGAAAGCTGTAGAGCTTCTAGATGTATGCATCCTACATATGAATGAAGCTTTCTGCATGGAGATATGATAGAGTAAATGAGTTGGGACGGGCATTACACTCTGTATTTTTTGGATGATCCTTCGATGCTTTCTTTCTTACGCATTTAAAAAGGACAAAGTTAG
>NC_092866.1:14893888-14919127 GCF_032062135.1 Pyxicephalus adspersus | reverse complement strand
AAAAAAAAAAAATCTTCAAGCTCAAGCTGAGCTCTATCTTAAAATG
Organism: Pyxicephalus adspersus; assembly: GCF_032062135.1. Classification (NCBI taxonomy): domain Eukaryota; kingdom Metazoa; phylum Chordata; class Amphibia; order Anura; family Pyxicephalidae; genus Pyxicephalus; species Pyxicephalus adspersus. The sequence goes on along the minus strand of NC_092866.1, from coordinate 14,919,081 downwards.
GAATCAGAGCTGTAAAAATGACTTGAGGTATAAAAGTAAAATAAAAAGCGCAGCTTCTCCGTTCCTGAAAACTGGCTTTAGCAGATGCCGAATCTGTGAATCGTATCTTGGCGAAATGTCATCTTTATTTACATTCATCTTGGGTCAACAATGGCATCTTCACGCTCCATGCGTTCCTCGTACATTGTTCAAAGACAGGTACACAATATATATTTTACAGAATTTGCTGCTCACATTACATTTAATAGCCACAAGGATTGCATAGATCACTTGTACTAAAAAAAAACCTAAATGATACTGAGAATAGAAAGCATAAAGAAGATAGTGATTTTTAAAAATGAAATTACTATAAACATTAAATTAATGATTGTGTAAAATATCACTTAACTGATAATAAAAAAGAGGGCAAAGAAAAATGGCTCTGTCAATAACAACAAATCAGGACCTTGTTTCTTCCCACCCCCAACTCACCTATGTTTTATTGGAATAAAGGTCAAGCGGACAGTTTCCAGAATCCTATATTATCTGTGCAACACCTGCATTGTATTGAAAGTGCAAAGATACATTTGGTTCAACATTTAAACCTTTTTTTTTTTCTATTGAACTCAACTTTTCAGTACTTTTGAGAGCTGTTTTGCTGACAGCAACAAATTTGAATTATGTTGATGAAACCAAGCTAAACAAGAGCACAGTATAAAAGATATAATTTCTATTCACAGAAAAATGCAAAACCAAACAGAATCGTGGGGGCCCATCTGTAGTTTGTGCTGATTAGATGGTCTAAATACAAATATGTCCAGCTGGAGAGGATTCACAATACTTAAATTTGTGTTGCAGAAGCACAACAGAATTACAGTATATTATCATTGCATGTGGATCAGCGCATGGGCTCATTTGATTGTTTAGGTAATTACCTCTTGTATTCCTTGCAAAGTGAGTTTCAGATGGAATCTTTAACACTATTTTGATGATAATTACAGGGCGTGAATTGAAGAGATTGTACTGAAACTCAAAGTGTTCCTGCATAAAATATGGATATCAACAGTCGTTTCTGCCACTAAACAGTCATATTTCACATGTGACACTTTGCTAAAGAGCTAATTAACAAAAGTGATCAATCTTTTTAGTTTTCTTTAATCCTCCAAACAAGCAAATGCATGTAAACCACCACAGGCAATCAACAGTGTATGCATGATTGCACTTAATGCTGAATGCCAGGCAGCCAGCTAAATACGCAGTTGAAATATATGGGAATTGTTACACCTGCTTAATGATTTATTATTCTGGGTTGATGGTTTTGTGATCAAGGTACCCTTGTGTGTCTGCATAGTCAAATCATCAGCTGCAGCAGTAAGGAATGCACTCCTGTGCAGATGATTGGGCAGTGATGAAGCAGCAGCAGACTGGTGAGTCATCTCTCTACTCACTTTTTACTCCTGTTAGTTCAGGGTCACAGACACAAGGAGCAATGCTAAACTGGTTTAAAGGGATTTTCCATTTGTATTTGAAAATTAGTAAAATTAGGGGTTTAATTTCCCTAACATTATGGTCAATATGAATAGAGATTTATGAAGAAGGTGATATTGTTGGAAGGATTTAAATGGTGCTTGAAGGGTTTACAAGCTCGCCAGTTTTGGACCTGTTCTTGTGTCCCAAAAAGGCCTTTATTAACATTTTACTAAAAGAAAAATTAGTAAAAAAAGTAAAAAAAAGGGAAAATATACAAATACATGATAATAAATGAAATAAAATGAATTACCCTCTAAAAAAAATCAACTCCATTAAATATAGACTAAATGAGCAGGGGTAGGGTTTAGGCAGAGGGGAGTTTGAGCAGGGGTGGGAGATTTACAGCAAAAATGCAGTTTCACAAGAATTTCTCCACGCATTTGTAACAACAACATACATTTTCATTTGTTGGATGTGGCGGCTGTTGTGGCCCCGTCATACCCAAAGTATTCCCTGCACGGCTCAGTTTGCCTGGCTCGATATAGGCCAACAATATTTAGGATATTGTGATAAAAGCACTTATCTCTTTTTAAAATCTCAGCACCTTTTTATAAATTTATCTTTATCTGAGCAGTTGTAATATTTGAAAAAGTAAGAAAAGAAACAAAGTAGTGATCTGTTATCAGATCGCCATCTATTTGAAAATGGTCCCCATATGCTGGTCTAATTATTAGCCCCTAAAAAATGTTTTCATAAGCACTACAGGATATTTTCTCCAGAATATTTTGGCTAGAATTGGGCTTTATGTGGCCCTGTCACTACATCCTGTATAGGAGCATTTATAAATACCTTTACATGTATTGAAACCTTAGATTCTGCAGATATTCTACATTCTGCCTGTGAATACCTACCACATATTGTGTCCTGTAGAGACTAAGGCTTTGTTCAGGCTGGTGGTAAGGTTGTGGCTTTCTCACGCCCCTGAACTGCATCCTCATATGAGACTCTCTGTTTTTTTAATGGGAATGACCGTGAGTTTAGTACCACCCACTGGACAACATGCAAATTCTGTCTCTTTAAAGACCAATGGTGCCAGTAATCAAGCAGCTGGCCATTGGGATTCACATGGGAATCCCTGTTCCCGGCATTCAGGTGCGAATGTAGCATTGAGGAAATACAGCCTGTGGCAGGGGTATTGGTTTTGACTCACCAGGAAATGTCAAACACCTTCAGCTACCAGGAACCAGAAAAGTAATAAGTGTACTACCCCTTCTTATATGAGACGTGTTAGGTGATCCTTTGGTGATAGGGTTACGTTGAAACAACTCCAGGCAAGATTTGATTAGAATTGGGAAGAGCCTAGAAACTTTGTAAAGTTGTATCTTGTTAAAGAAACTTCGATAAACCTCCTGCATTCGTAGTCACAAAGGAAGTGAAGTGAACCTCCCCAATGGATCCAATAGCAGAGATTCCCAACTCTGCGTTAAACGCTTTACAGTCAATGACCTCATGGAAAGATTTTCTATCCTGTGTCGGTGACCACACAGGAACCTGAGACTCTAATGACTTGACAATGTTTTATAACACATCTTTATTATATACCACGCAAAAAAATAATCTTAGCTAGAGTTGCGCTTAAAAATTATAGGGGAGGTAAGATCATCCCACACACAATGCAAACATAGAGGATTTCTTTTGTAAACTGCCACACTTTTTAATTGTTCTCTGCAGACTCATGTACATTTCCTCTCTCTCTCTATTGAAGCCTAAAACAGAGGAAAGTATTATTCCCACCGTTACTGCAAAGCGATTATTGTGACTTATATGCAGCTGTTCTTTTATATTTTGCTTTTTCTTCGCGGCAGTGTCTAATTATTTCTACTGATTAGTTCATGTAGCCGTGTTTGATTGACATAATCCTTAAATTGCTCCTAAGTACCTGCCCCTCTGTGAATCACAATATGGCAATCTCTGCTTCCTTCATTCGGTTCTGGTTATGTTTATGGCCACCTGAATGCTGGAAATGGAATTAGAAGGACCGCAAAACCGGACGGTAGAGGGCCTGCCAGTATATAAGGGCTCCGGAGCCTGCAGGAGGTGAAAAAATTATTACTCTCCAAGGTAAACATTTTTCATACAACACAGTGATATATATTTCTAATAACTGTTTTTATTATAGGATTATGATAAAAACATTAGTCTATAAATATGTTTACATTATAGGGGGGTCAAGATTGTTGTAGGGGGTCTGTTTATTGTTTCTAGTTCTTGTTTTATTATATAGTTATGATAAATAAAGCAGCAAAAAAGTTCTATATTTTATTGGTATCAAGATTGCTGTAGTGGTCTGTTTTATTATTTCCAGTTTGTTTTTTATTATATAATTATGATAAATAATTGGGCTATAAATGTCTATATTATATTAGGGTCAATGTTGCTGTACGTGTCTTTTTAGTGTTTCAAGTACATTTGTTTCATTATGCAGTTGAATAGTTAAGTCCTGATTGGTCCTTTATTAAAGTTCTCCAAGACTGGAGAAGTTAAGACTATTGTGGGAAAACCTGAGTGATTCTGAAATGGCTTTCTTAAAAATCATTTGCTCATGTTTTCCAAATGCTTTCAGTCCTAGACCAGATCCATTCTAGGGTAGCTGGATCACTCATGGTCCCCCATGATAGTCTATCTTCTCAAGTTTTGGAAAGCTTTATTAATCATGCCTAATGCATTTCTATATTTTACTGGGGTCACTTTGTTCCAGAGCCCTATTTTATTATGTCTAAATATAAACCCCGAATCAGGATTAATATTGCGGCCACCACAATGTACATTAATGCTCTAGTATGCTGCAGTACCATTCATTTATTTAAATTAATATTTACATAGATTGCAGTGCACTATGATACATTTTGGTGCTCTGTGTCCCTAAAATGATGATTTTAATTTTTGCTGGCTTAATGCAGTGCACATTAATGTACAACTTAACACATGTTAACATATGAGAGTGGACACATAATGAGATTTCATTTGCACTATGCATTATAAATAACTGTTGTTTTCTAATAAAACAACCTTTTTATAATTTGTTGCATCACAGTGCTGCTGATCCCAAGCTATTTTCTGACTCATGCCAGCAATGGCTACATGGCATTGCTCAGGGTGGGTTGTGCAATGACAACAGTAGACCATGTCTCTGTAATATCTATTTTATTTGCTGCTTGTCTGAAACCCATGTGACAGGGCAACAATGCAGAACAATGATACAGGGGCAGAGTATTGTCACCCCATACCAGAAAGAGACTGGTCATAGATCCTCATGGGAGGGTTACCAGGTGCTATAAATAAAAAAAATATATATTAAAAATAACAAAAGTTATCTTTTAGTGACATATCCTTTAACAGACACCATAGGGTATAATAATAGACAATTAGACGAAAGTGCTTGTTTTATTGTTCTATACAAACTGAGATGGGCAAAGACCTTTTGGTAAAGTTAACTAGAGATGGGTAAATGTCCTTCAATGTTTTTGAAAGGCATTATGTAGACGGAGGAAAACTTACAACTTAATTGGTTTATTAGCAGATGTCATTCCCAATTAGTTCACTAGGTGGTGATGTGTTTGTTTTCACCGGATTGAATACAGGTGTAATTTACTGGGAAGGAAAATGAACACAGCACAATCTAGTGGACAAATTTAGAATAACAGTCACTATTAATCTAATGTATCTGCAGGACTGGTCAAGTAATACTTTATATTTTTCAAGCCAAGTAAAGCACATTGCCTCTCAGTTTACACTGAATTTATCATTCAAAACAAGCCCTTTCATTCATATAATCACTATGCATTTAGATATAAATATACACCTTATTTTTATATAATAAATAAAATATACTGGATATTTTGGGTACAGATATAAGGCCAAGTTTACATGAAGATACAGGTACACATAGCAGTGAGTTCTACAAGTTTTATTACAGAAAATGCAAAGTGTAGTGTCAGCTAAATGCAGCTTTCTTAAAGTGTTCAAAACCCACACCCTCAATATTCACAGATATTGAGATAACATTCAGATAAACATTTGGTCTTGTGTACTAAAGGATCAGCCACCATTTTCATGTCTTTTCTTCTTTCTTCTGTTCTGTATCAGTTATACAGAAGGCTTGATTTACTAAAGACATTTAGACTGTTCACTTTGCAAAGCGAACTATTGCTCTGCAAGGGATAGTTCACATTGGAAAAAATAACCAATCACATGGAAGGAATTTAAAAGAAATACTAGATTTTTGTTTGGACATAACTAGATGGCTGAAATCAATGGAGCTTTATCTTTTTAGTGTATGTATGATGTAATATTATAAAAAAGTTACTAAAAGGTACATTTTTGGATCCAATTGCAGTAGAATTTATCTTGAATAGGAAAAAGTTTTCTGCATTCCATTAATTTTTCAATCCTTTATATGCACATATGGCTGCGCATATGTACTGTCACAGAAATGCACACTACACATATGGTGTGACCAGGATCCGAATAACGAACATAGAAATGACAAGCTAGAAGTGACGAGCTGCAAATCTGACCAAAATGACTTTTATTCATTTGATAGTCTTTGTGATAACAAGGATGAATTGTCAGCACAGCATTGCATAAGCTGGAGATGAACTACAACACTGTAGTTGAAAGACTCCACAACTTGAAGAGGAAAAAAAAAGCCTAAATGAATTACTTTCCTATCATATATGTATAAAGTATCCCTGGTAAATGAAAACAGTAAATACTCTTGAAAAATAATTATTTCAAGTCAATGTACTGAATTAATGAATTTCTTTAATTATGTATTCCAAATATTGCTCAAGGATTGTTTGAGTATGATGAATAAGAGACATTTGATATTCCTCATCCTCGGCATCGGACACAATGCCTAATGCTGAGGACCACTAGATGGCATTGGCTAGTTTCTTTTTAGAGAAATGTTTGAACACCAGTTTTGTTCTCCGATATTCTGTCTTTTTCCTTTGCAGAAACCTCTTTAAAAGATAAAGAAGCACTTCAGGAGGAAGAATAGATGCAACCGATAGACTGATAGTGGGTCACTTGGAAGCAATGTAGAGGGAACAAGGGAAAGCCTTGGTTAGACAGCTATTCAGACAACATTTTGTTCGGCTGACTCGTTCCCACATGGACTCACAATGTGATAGTGATCTAATAAGACAGAAATGAGACATTACTGTCATTAATATTATGTTAAAGATGTAATAAAGCAGGACAACTTTAGAATGGGCAGCCTGCCACTGCAGCACCCCTCCCGCACAAGCATTTATTGTTTCAAAATATTTTGTATACTTATGTAATTTATTTCAACGGGGGTCGCCCTTTTTCCTCCATGTCTCTAGTCTTCTTTGGTGCACTTATTGGTTTGCGGGTGGAAGAGGGGTTATTTTGCTATCTGATGGACCAAAACTACCGGAATTATTTAGGAGGAACTAAACCCGAATGTGGCTAAAATAAAAAAAAGTCCACTTACCTTTAATCCCGCAGGGCAGTCCGATCCATCCGGACGTCTCATCCATTGGACCTGTGTCGTTCCAGCATCCGTCTGTGAGCCAGCGTGCTGTGCGCCACCATCTTTGTCTCTATTTCTGTGTTCCTCTTCCTACATCACCCGACCCAGGTCAATGCACATGTGTGGGATCAGCAAAACATTTTTTTTTCCACGAAAAAGCTCCTTCTGTGCATGCCCGAGATGCTCCACCCAAGAGCCTTCTGGGATGCCTGATTTTGGCTTTGCGCTCCCATTCATTCTCGTCCGCCTAGGTGATCGAGAATTAGGGGGTGGTGCTGCACACTTTAAAAAAAAGAAAAAACCCAGAATTTTTACTTGACAAAAAAGGGTTGTCTAACCTTTTATGTAAAGTAAAAATTCTGAGTTTAGGTACGCTTTAAGGAATATGATTTATTAGCATCTAATTTCTTCTAAATTAGACCTTAACAACATTGTGCTTGAAATTGCAAAATTCAGATCAGTTGAGAAGAATATAGCACAGGAAATTTTTTCAGCTGTTGTTATCCTAGACCTACTTTTACATTAAAGCCACAGCACTACCAGATGGAAGGGGGGTCACTGTATAGGTGTAGCTGCAATCAATCACTAGGTAGTACTTCCTGTTACTAGACCTACCTCCTGATGATATCATCAGTGAAATCAAGTAATCTGCAAAATGAGAATGTCAAAGTTTTGTCAACCTGTGAAGCAACAAAGAACTACTGTAGGCTTCATTACTGTGCAGAAGTACTTTTTATACCAGTTCTTTCTCACATTTATTGATGCTAATGAAACCCTATCTGAAAGGGAAGCTCACAGTATGCAAAAGAAGCAGTTCAATTATCCCAATACTCAATTGATAATGGCCAGCAATATCCATCCAATTTCATCAGCAGCCCACCCCCAACTCGCTTGAAAGAAAGATCTTAAGACTATGTTAGAGTGACTTTAAGGTTGGGGTGTGGTTATTGCTTCCTCATCTCAGGGAAATCTGCTTTGCAGGACACGCTCCCTGCGACAGCTCCATAGAGAATGAATTAGAGTGGCAGTGAGCGGTTCAGTACTGCCTACTGTCAAATGTGCAGACAATGGTTCTTTAAGAACTAACGCTGTGGTCTGAGCCGGTAGCCATAAAGGATCGCTGGATCCCCATGCAGATCTGAAGATGCGGGGTGGAGAGAAACTTACTTACTAGTGCTAATCTGGTGACATCCAACCAGTGTGTCACAAATCTTCCAGCTGCACTGTTCTGGCAAGTACTGCAGCTCCCAGCTGATTCAGTGATTGAGCATTCTGTATCTGCCAAAACAGTACAGTTGGAAGTTCTGAATGGACCCTCTAGTATAGTGGTCCAAAACCAGTTCTCCACGAGAAAATTTTGGTGATCCGCGGCTCTGGCCAGTGCGCCCCCAAGCGTGATCAGGAGAAGGACCGTGCTGGGGAGTGCACCGGCCAGAACTGCGGATCATGTCCCTTGCACAGAGCGCACGAAGTGGAAGGTTGTAACACAACCCACTCCCCCGTCCCAGGCTCAGATCAGTGATGGGAAAGTTGGTGGGTTCTGACATTATAACGTCACTAAAAGGTGACACCTGGCTCCCCGTGCATGCGCGGTCCAGAGCTTCCAAAAAAGATGGCGACCACTGCTATAGTGACCACACTACCCTGGGCCATTGTCTGACTGGCCTATTCAGAAATACAGCCCTGGAAGTGAGAAATGTAATCTAATGGTACTGCTGTTTCCTGTGAGAAGGATGCAGAGAGACAACTTTTGCTGTTGGTCTACCTCCCTCCTCCCTTCTCCACAGAGTGAACAGGACTGTCTTACAGCTCACTTATTCCTACTGTCTTTGGAAATGATCACTAACGATCAAAGATCTATCACCAGTATGCATCCTAAGTATATGTTCTTTTTAACAATGTAACTATATATGCCCAAGTGAAACCCACACATGCTTTTTGCTGCCATGAATCCATTCATTTTACTGTGGTGAGCAGCTCCATGATAATTAGTTTAACTTGCATGATTACATCCTTTCCCACTCTCCTGACTATGTGACAATGATGTATCTCCCTTTCTGAGAGTAGTGGTGCATTTAATATCTGTGGTAGTAGTGAAGAATATCTGTATCAGGGGTTCATGGCGGTCCATCATTACATTATCAGTAACTGTCTCCGATAAATAAGTGAGGACCACTTGCGGTTATAATTACCCATCTTCTCAAGGGCACCGCTGTGTAGCATTACATGTCAGGAGAGTCCATAGACAACATATATCCCTCTAATCATTCCATTAAGCCAGAACGTGCAGAACTGCAGGAAATTAGAAACAATATATTAAGTAACACGACTTAATGCATATATCCTGCAAAATTTGCAAGATGACCTATACGGGTTCACTGACTCACAAATATAGGTCAGATGAAATCGTAAATCAAAGGAGTAATCACATTACAGAGGACACCAGAGCAATAACCTCACAGGAACCTTGTAAACAAAGGCTGGCAAGGAAAAACAATAACCGTAATATCACAAGCGATGTGGTGGAAGTTTTTATAGCTCTGTGTTAAGTACTGGAAGTCAAACAGTGAGCGCTACTTAAGATACCCATAAACATTAGGGTGGCCAGAGAAGAAGAGATCTTTCATTGGTAGCAAGCGAGGAGGAAAGATTTCTGCACTGCCAAACCCAAAATAACATACAGACCTGGCAATATTTTATTGAAGTCCAAAACAACGGGGGTCATTCTTTTCTCTAGGGCTGTAATAAACAGATTTGGCATGTAGTTGTACTTGCTATACTATGTTGAATGGTTTCTCTGCAGCCCACTCAAGTTCTTGAACCCCAGACTCATGTCCTTATGGAATTGGCATTGTGTGCATGGGCACAGCCATAAAGGAACAGGAATAACTGTCCCTAAAACCTTTTTGACCAAGTTAGGCATGCATAGTAGTTCAAAATGTGTTTGAATGGTGTATTATCTGTTTTTTTGACAGTAACCTTTGATGGAAACCGCCAAACTCAAAAATTAGGAGGGTTATTGACATACCTTTGGTGTTTCTTGTTTGATCTGGCAAATATTTTTGATTTTGGTGAGCCATCCTTAAGGCAGGTTCAGACCTTGCCAGCCACTCCATCTCTTGCACCGCAGCACTGGTTCTTAAAGCTTCATTCTCTAAGGGGGCTGCTACTTGGAAAAACAACATCTAGCACCTCCCAAGAGGTAGCAGTTCTCTGGCATGAGGCACCATGTCCTAATGCTCAGTATGAGATTAGTTTTTTGGATTCACAAACCTTTTCTAATTAGTAAGATAACTCTACTGATTTCTGGTTTAAAATGATTACTTGATAGTGATGGGGCTATTTGTTGTCAAATGAGGTTAACAAGAGATGGGAAAATGTACTTTTGTTGTAGTTAAAAGACATTGAAATAACCAGAGTGAATGTACAGATGAGGATGTTATTCTTAATTAATCCACCAGGTGTTGCTGTGTTTTTGTCACAATAATTTACACATGTATTTATTGGAATGAAAATAAACACAGCATCACCTAGTGGGCTAGCTGAGAATGACAGCAAATTTACTCAACTACCACATCCACAATAAAACAAGACCTTTAAAGAATGAATCTCTGTGCAAATTGTTTAAAAATATAACCCCCACATATATATATTGCCTTTTCCCAAAAGAAATGATGCTTCATATCAAACATTTGTCTGAAGCTATCTGTATCCTAATTGGTATGATAGGATTATACAAAAAAGGTTAAATCATGTACGTTTATAAATCTGTCTGGCCTTGCCTATAATTTTACTTTGTACTCTAGCTTCATATTTAGCTTTTAATCGAATGGCTGAACTGTGCTGTTTAGACTTTATCTGTATGGCTTTCAAACCAAATACTGAAAGATTAAAGAAATAGTACTTCATTTATAGGTTAAATTATAAGGATATTAACATTGACCACATTAAGACACAGATCTATGGATTATCATTTTATTAGAGGCAGAAAAGACAGGTATTATTTTCAGAATTCATTCTGCCTTCCCTCTTCCTGTATGCCGAAGTAATGAAATCTGTAAGCTCCAGTAGTGAGTAAGAGTTTGCACATATATTAATGTCACTTGTGTAATTATTAATATCCTCCCCTGCTAGTCTATTTCATGAATTCTTAAATAGTACTGGAAGGTTTAGTGGTTGATATCTCCTTAACATTGAAATGAGCTAGGAACTTATGGCCAAATTAAAGTAACATGTTTGGTCTTATGTTAGGATTTTTATTGGGAACAGGATTAAAGGTACATGACTGTAGATAACTGTATGGACTGGTACATGTAAATTAGCCAGGGGTATCTAAAGTTTTATACAACAACAAAAACCCAATAGAGTTACACCATATAAGATTAAGGAAATAATTAATAAGAGCCCTGATCATTGTTATAGTTTGTCTCAGGGTGCTGACCCAGCAAAGCTAGAATGGATCTGCTCCAGGATTAAAAACATTTGCCAACAAATATCAAATGATTTTATAAAATCTATTCCAGATTTACCAGATTACCCAGGATCTCCAGTGATTGTTTATTTTCCCCAGTGTTGGGGAGCTTTAATAAATCAGCCCATAGTGGTAAACAGAATGATGTAGCAAGTAAAAACACTTTTAATGGCACAGATGTAGCTATGTTTAGGAGCATTTTATTTTAACAGTTATTGCGAGTACAAGTTGTAAAACTTGCTTGCGGACTTTTGTACTGTTCTAAATACTTCCTGGATTCCATTATATATGTGCACCTTTTCCACTTTTGTAATACATAAAAAAGTGGCTGCTATTGCTGTTTTGTTGGATTTGTCGCAAAAATACATTGACAGTCTTCACTGGCTTGGACAATACTGGCCATCTATTGCAGTGTTTAATGACCTTTTCAACATAATTACTATATCCACAGCCTATAGTATTTTAGTGCGGTGGTCATTGGGAAAAATGCTGCTTATATGGAAGAATGTCACCCTTACAGATAGCCAAAAAAGATCATTGGTGTCATATAAACTGATAGTTCAAGGAACCACAAGCAACCTCGGGAGGAACCCCAGGTTTCCACTGAACCCTAGTTGAGAAACACTGACCTCTCCAAGTCTGGAGAGGATGCAATTTTATGAGTAAAGCTGGGTAATCCAGACACCCTGAACTTTATTAAATCTATTCCAGGTTTGCTGGATCACCCAGGTTCACTGATGAAAGTATATCTTCTTCAGCCTTGGAGAGATTTATTAAATCAGACCCATTGCATTGTTTTAAGCAGGGATGTAGCTAAAAGTCATGTCCCCTCTAGAGACACAATGCTACATTTGCAATGTGAGTTTATGTGCATAACAAATTTAGGCAACAGAAAGAACATTGTTTTTACCTGGGTTTAGTTAGTTCTTAGATTCTTACACCTGTAGTCTTTGTTTAGTGTGCACCTTTGCCCTTTGTGCTAGTATTAGATTGATAAGACCAACTGTCACTGATAAAAGCACTGATCCCTTACTTTTACAAAAAACAATACTGAAAAATGTTATCTTGTGATAATAAATTGGTAATTAGTTGTGATAGATTTGGTGATTGCCATGCTTCAGTACTAAATAGGAGATCTTCCAAAGTGTTCCGTTTAGCCAATCACCATTGGCTCTGCATGAAATCGATGGAAAATGCTGATAATTTGTTAATAAATAACAGGCTGTTTGGCATTTAATAAATGGTTCCATATATATATATATATATATATATATATATATATATATATATATATATATATATATATATATATATATATATATATATATATATATATATATATATATATATATATATATATATATATATATATATATTAATTAATAAAATTATGGCAAATTAATAATTAATTAATTATTATTCATACCAAGATGGTGCTGGAAGGAGAATCTACACATCGACCATCACAGACCTGCTAATTACCAGTGTAAACTCTACCTTGGCAGGTGGTGTTGTTCTGCATCTTAATAAATAAATAATTAGAGACATGATTAATCATTTGCCCAGGTGCAGCGTGGTTCGCACAGCCTCTTATGTGGGAATATGTTGAATGAATATGGGAACTCTAACATGTGCTTGATGTTTCTAGACGGGTTGGCTTCTTTGTGTGCGACTGGAAATTGTTCATGGCGGCTGTGTCATCCTGTAACAGAGATTTTACTTTAGCAGCTTTCTGCAAGCAGCGACAGAGGTTGAGAGAAGCAGCAGGGTTATTGATGTGGTGAGGCAATATGTAGAAAGAATACATCTGACTGGGGAATTAAATCTTTTTTTTTTTTTTGCAGAAAAGCCCCTGGTGAACTGTCAAGCGGAATATTAACAGTGAACCACTGACTCTTTTGTAGTGAACAAAATGATATTTGTTAATTTTTGGCAGCCATAGTCATTCTTTTTTGCTATGTAAATTAAATCATATTTTTGAGGGCTATGCTGCATTTTAAGGGATAACTCCTGCAAAAACTTTTAGGTTAGGTGCTAGAGAGATAAGGCATACCTATACCACCCAAAATTCATCATGCTAAACATCCCACACAAATACAAAAAACGCATTTAAGCTATTTTCGGCTCTTTCTGGGCTTTCCTCCTGAAAGATGGCAACATAAGAAAGCCTGTTAGGATTTTTCTGAAGAGGTGTCAACCCTAAATTATATGCATGCTTGAGAGAAGGGCTATTATCATTGATAGTTTAAGACATGTTTGGGACATCCTGGGAGTAAAGTGGAGCATGGAAGAATCTGGAATCCCACTACAGCTAGTCCCGAGTTAGGGACATTGACATACGGACAACTTTAGATACAAACGGGGCTTGCCTGCTCATTCGTGTGCAAGATGGAGGCTTGATGGGGTGGGGTGGTTTGCATGACTTGCAGAAGAAATCTTTTACTAAACACAGCTGATACTGAGCTCTTCTGCAACCTCTTGTAACTCTTTAATGACCAAGATAAATTCTGCAGTTGTTTCTTTTTGCATATCAAAGCACAGCTTGCTTTAGAGGTTAATAAATGTCTAGGCTCTATTATGTTTTTTTTCTTGATTTGTTTGTGATTAACTCACAGTGAGGATTTTATACAGTAACTGACACCATGCTGCCTAATAATATGTTGAGAGAAATATCTGGCCCAAATGCATTTATTAAAATAATGTACCTGTTCCAACGTACATACAGATTCAACTTAAGAACAAACCTACAGTCCCTATCTACTATGTAACGTGGGGACTACCTGTACAAGGCTTAGAGGAACTTTAAACCACCTGTCAATTTTTCAAAATATATAGTTTACCATGGTAATGGATGCATTGAGTGGTGTAACAAATAGATAGGTTTTTTAATGGAAAGCAATTAAACTAATAGGAATTGGTGCTAAAACATGTGTGTGTATGTTGGCATTGTACATCGGGGAAATAGAGAGGAAGAATATGGGCGTAAGGAGGGGTTCCTACTTTCTTTGATTGTTTCACCCCAAGTTCCCAACGTATTTAGAGCTTGAATTGGGTGCATGTAATATAATACATATGGTAGTTATATTTGGTTATTCTGCCTATTTACTAACCTGCTTATAAGAGTCACACCCTTCTTCTCCAAACAACACACAGAATGGTGCCTACACCCATGTCTCGGATGTACTGGATTTGGGGGGTGGGATGTAGGGGTTTAAGCATTCTATTTATAGTAACTAACAACTACAGAAAGCAAAAAATCTGTTCTCTGGGTTAGAGGAGCTTCAAGGAAAGATGGTCAATTCTGACATTGTCAAAACAAATGTATGAATAATTAATAATTATCCACAAGCATTTGTGTTCATTGGAACCTGATTAGAGCCATTTAAAATTTCTTGACTACATCCGCATGCCATGACCTTTAATGGATTTACATCCTATTTTCTTGTTGGATGTTTCTAATAGAATTGAAATTTGGGTTTACCACTTCTTATATGCCTCATAAAATCTCAATCTCCTGATTCTTGCAATGGTTACTCAGTCTTTCAAAGGTTTCTTCTGTCTTCCAGGACTAGAAACGAGGAACAGATAATCAAGTTTGCTATAGCAAAGGATAAATCTCCTGCCTGATTTGTTTTTCCCTTGTAGTCCTAATGGTATAGACATCTCCATGATTAGGCCCACTTAAGGTCAAAACATCAGAGAAGGAGCCCACATGCCATGGGGGATATGTCCACTCCTACAATAAACTTTGAACCTTCATAATTCTGTAGTTGTGAGGCATATTTCTTACTTGTTAAGATCCTATGCTGGCTTGATGGCTTCAATATCTTTTGAGCCACTGACCTAGAACCAGTATGTGAACCAAGAAATTTGGAAACAGGTAGGAAGTTCTTATCTGGACACTTTCTACAGGTCATTGACTTACGTAGTAAAATTAAGCCACAGGCTCCACTCTTGGTGGTGCCTTTCTGTCAATTCCTTTAAGTTTCAGCTCTACACTACAGAACCCTGTCTTTTTATGTTGTGGAGAATAGAATAAGGGTGGGATTCAACAGTTCTATCCTTTACCTGTTTTCCATTTACAGGGGAGTAAGCATTTTCATCCTAAACCTATAAGTGTGCAACATGATTACTTAAAGGAAAATATGTTAGAAAAAAAAGGAATTCTATTATAACATTTTTAGTTTTAGGTTTGGATTGTTTTTAACATTAGAAAAATTCTTAGGTCACTGAACATAAATGATGTTACTTCTTTGTGTTATTCTCTTCCCTTTGGCCTCGATTTTGCATCCCAATATGCCAGTCCATACTCTATAATTCCGTAGTGTGCCGATACGTCTTCCACCTCTTCTGCTGTTTCTTGATCATTACTCCACCAAGCATCAGTTCATCAAAAGTTCAATTATCAAGGGAAGCTGGATCTGACATAAGGAAGAAAAACACTGATACTCTACCAAGATGGCGGACAGACATTATCGGTGTTTAGTTCTTTACCTGACTCTTGTCTTGATGGGGATATCATTTTCAGTGCAGTTTCTTATTTTAGGTATCAATAATATCTGAGAATATTACAATGTCCACTTGTTGCCATTTTATTTTTACAGAGTCCAGTTATCAGTCTTAAGTAGCCAAATTCAACTTTAATGAGCAATGTTCTTTAAGAGAGGAAATGCAGGGCAGTTGTGTTCTGCTCAGCAGAGCCTGCGTAAAAACAATCAGTAAACTCTTTAATCATGTCTAAGAGGCCTGGATATTTACATAATTATATCTACTACCCTCTCTGTATCCGATTTGTTCTGTATTTCGAAAGGTCAAGATACGGGGCAGCTGCCTGTCTGCTCACTGCCGTTATTTGAGTGCTCCGGCCATCTAATTTCTCAGTCACTTTTATTGTGCTCATCTGTTCAGGAAGACTAGGTTTTCCAAGGCTCATTTGCTGGTTAATTGCATTTTCAGATCCTTTAAGATGTCTACCGCACCTGCTCACCACTTCACAGTCTCTTTTGATCTCTCCAGAAATATCAAACTTTGATTATGCGAAAATCATTCTCTACGTGCCTGGAAATCAAGCTGAAATTAACAATGTAACTATTCTGACCTGCCCAATTGTCTGTTAGGAGTTTTTCTAAAGAGAATAAAGCTTTACAAATTTAAACACAAATGATATCTTTTTTCTATTTTGTTATGTTGATAGCAGTTTACTTTTTTTTTTCTTTTTCGTGTTTGTTTATGCTTGACTGGTGCTCATTATGTGTAGCACAAAGGTGCTTAATAGCCATAACTGTCCATCATTTTCAATTAAAGGGTAGACAAGTGCTCCTGTTTGGTAAGGTGGTGAGATATTAATGGCACTCTCCAGTTTTGTAAAGGGGAGGATGTTGGCAGGCACCCAGTTCCAAAATTTGAAACGCAGGTGAATAACTTGAGAACAGATGGTGTATCAAATGCATTAAAATATCATTTAAACATTTGGAAAGAATAAAACAGGTTATTGGACAGGGCTTATCAATACTGGAAATATTAAAGAAGGTGAAAAAATAAACAACTTGATAAAGACTTTTTTTTTTCAGAGCAGATACTACAATATTGCAATTTCTTTTCACAGGGGAACCATAATCGCTTAGGAATTATCACTTGATGTATGGAAATTATACAAACGATAACTTGTTGGCAGGATATCTAACAACAAGCTCAAATTGTGTTTGTGAACAATCTGGGGACATTTTAAGTTTTTCTGGTCTATGTACCATGAAATCAGCTGCAGGATTTGTCGACAAAATTCACAGATATGGAAATAGAAAACCACTAAAAGATCCTCTGCCACCCTGGGGAATTTGCAATACCCAAGCCTTCTCTTACTCTAGAACAGCCTTCTCTACATTTGTAACATGAGGGCACAGTTGAAAACGTTCCAGTATTCAGGGAACCTTTTCTATAATTAATATATCCACAACTTACAGTACATCAACGTGGTGATCAGTGGGAAGAACGCCTTTTATATTGCTGCCCAGCGGGAAGAATGTCACCCTTACAGATAGCCAAAAAAATAATTGTTGTTATTTAATCTGACCTGAGAGGCACAAATTGCTCAAAGCCTAATGAATCCTTAGCAACCTCTAGAGGAACCCTAGTTGAGAAACATTGCTCTGGAATTTAGAGATTGGCAGCAACCAAGTTGAACGATCCAAGGCTTCCTCAAGGAACAAGTAGCTATACAGACCCCCCATGTAAATTAGGCATTACAGATCAACAAGTGATGTGGCCTGTTCAATGCACATCCAATGTTTGTAAAAAGAGTTGGATGTGGGGTTGTAACATGAAATTTACTAAAGTATAATTAATTTTCTGCAGCTTATCTTATCTGCAGGGATCAAGCCTTTTCGGAGACCGACATGCAAAATATTTTTTTTCATTTATTAGCTAATTAAAAAAACACGTTTTCAGGATCCTAATATGCACCCTTCTTCACGGCTTCCATATTTTTAGCACCTGACCTGACCTGACTCTAACTCGTTCAGTCTTTTTCTAATTGTACTGCCAGTTAAATACAGCTTGTAGAGTCTAAGATGGAGCTCTTGTGTTTTTTGAAATTCTAACCTTGGGCTGAATTTTCTAGGATGTCTACTCCTGGGAAGATTGGCAACTGTCTTGAATATTTTCCATTTGTGAATAATCTTTCTTACTGTGAAATGATGGACTTTAAATTGTTTGAAAATTATTTTATAATCCTTACTAGATTAATTGCTAATGTCCTCCTCGGAATGCTCCAGACCAACAAGCTGCCAAAACTTCTGCTTTTAAAGAAGTGCATCTGAGTGGACTGCAATCCGATGGCTGCTACTTACCCTATTAATTCCTATTAAATGACCTAATTCTTCAACGACTGCTTCTGCAAATTACCTTGGTGTAATATGTTGCATGTTGTTCGTCTAAGGTTGTATTTACCTAACTTTAGGACTTGTTCAGGACACATGATTTTGTGCTGATATGTAAAAATCTTAGAATTAAACAAGAGTACATTGTTTCACATGACTATATATATATATATATATTATACTTTTAAGTGATATGATGTACAGAACAGATGGTTGACAATATTTGATTACCAGAATCATTATGTTTGTACAGGACAGCTTCCTCTGACCATACAGGAAAAGAATCCTTATCTGTCATTAATACCCAATTGTGCTGAACATTCCGACATCCAATATTCTGAAAACAAGCTGCACTATTCCAGATGAATGATTTCCATTTCATTTGGATTTGCTCTTAATCACAATGACCCCAATGCAGCCTGACAGCTTTTAATAATTGTGACAGAATCGGTCTGACATTTCTAACAATGGTGATTGAAGAAAACCTTCTCCCATATGAATAATGATAACTTCTACCAATCCGCTCATGATAATTACGCCTTTAACATTTAAACCCCTCCATAGATAATAAGCCGAAAATAGATTTCTGTGTAAACGCGAGACAATGAAAATGCTAACAATTTATAGGGAAGGCGTCCCACTACAATTGTTTACATTGAGATTATTGTCTTGTTGTCTTGGATGACACTTGATGAAGTGAGCTTTTTTCAGATGCAGAAGACACTAAAGTGGTACTCTGGATGTGATCGATCATTCGGACCTTTATTGCAAATGTGCTAGTAAGTGCTACATTTTATTGCATTTTAAATCCAGGCTATATTTGTTTTTCTTTTTTCTTTTTTTTCTGTTTATACACTTGGAAGTTTTATTTTGTATAAGAAGGAGCTGGAAAGGCATAGGGCAGCTTCAGAGCAGATATCATAATGGGTTTTTCATAATGACTTTAATGGAGCATTTCTGACAACCTCTGAAGGATTTGAAGGTCACCTGAAGGTGACTTCTCTGGTTCTTAAAAATTAAGATTTTTACTTTCTTAATTGTTTTAGTAATTCTAGCTACTGAATTTTTACAGCTCAAGAGGAATGTCTTGTTGTATGCATGTTTTGTGGCTGAAAATGTACTTAAGCCCCTAAACAGCCTTTCTGAACCTTATCAACATGGAAGAACCCTTGAAATAACTTACAATTCTCCAGGAGGAAGAATGAACCCTTATATTGCTAACCAGTGGGAAGAATTGTCCCCCTTCCCGATAGCCAAAAAGATCATTAGTATTACTTAAATTGACCTGAGAGGAACAAATTGCTTATTGCTCAAGAAACCCCTAGCAATTTTTGGGGGAAACTTAGGGTTCCATGGAACCCAGAGTGAGAAACGCTGCCCCGAATTGTTTCTGAACTCATTTTCCCTAGGCAGCAGAAATACCTTTTAATCTTACCATGTGTCTTTCCACATGCCTGCAGCAACCTTTACTTTCACATCTTTAAATGAGTGTTGTGATGAATAGACACCACTTAATGGTATGATTGACATCTACCTTGGCAAGAATATAAGAATGTATCTGCCTTTGAAGTACTAAGCCAGATTACACTCTATTGGGCCATACACTGCTATTGGACCCTTTAAATCAGGGGTGTCAAACTCTGACCCGTGGGTCATATCTGGCCCTCATGGTCCATTTTTTTTTGGCCCCCAAAGAATTTGGAAGATGAACTACATCTGGCCCACCCGCCCCTGTTACCGCCTCACATTATCATTTTCAATACATGCAATACATAGACATTTATTCCTTTACACCCATCATGTGACACAAAGCCTAGGCAATGAACACATGGTGCCTCACTACCAGGAGCATTGTGTTTGTTTCAATCTATTAGAGACTGCATAGTGTAATATTTAGTGTCAGGCAAACTTGTGATGTGAGAGGATGAACAACACCCAGCCTGAATAGATAGATAGATAGAAATTAGTATTTTAAACCCTAAAGTGTGTGTAGGGGGTTTGTTTTTGTTAGTTATGGATGAAGTAGTAAACTTCCTGAATTTTTTCAATAAATTTCAAGTTTGGTTCCTGACTTGGTCTAAGTATTTAATTTCGGACTTCTGCGTATTTGAGTTTGACACCCCTGCTTTAGATGGTTACTGGCTTGATTTGTAGTTGGATGTATGCTTTTAATTGTAATGGTTCCACCCTATGCCATGGCTTTCGGTGACCTTGTTTGGATTTGCAGAAGTCTTGCTGAAACAGTCATATTGTCAGGCCTAAAGCACCTAACTTACAAGAATCATCTTTACGTTTGAGCTTCTGCATGCCTTCAAAGGGTTCTGGATCCCCAACTCCAAAGCCAAAAGTGTTCATTTGCCTAAAGGATCCCCAAGTTCAAGACTCACAAGGACTCAGAATATAAAAAAGTATGTAAATGTGAATAAGTTACTTAATTTATGGTTAGATGTATGCTTTTACTTGTTGGTTGTTCCACTCTATGCCATGGGTTTGGGTAGCGGTTGGCTTTTCAGAAGTCTAGATGAAATATCCATATTACAGGCCTATGGAACTTAATTTTCAGGAATTAGAGCTTCATGCCCTCAAAGGGGTTTTGGATCTCCGAATCTAAAGCCGAAAGTGTCCATTTGCATATTAAGAGCCCCGAGTTCAAGTCTCTGAGACACTCAGAACATAAAAAGTATGTGCAGGCATCTTTCATTGAGTCACTTCCAGTTAGATATTATAGCAGAGTGAGATAAAGATTATTCTCCCTTAAAAATGTCATGTGGGAATCCAACTCATATAACGCAGAACTTTATGACATTTTCCTATTTGCATTTGTAATTTGTCGCTCTGACCCAATGATCCTCCCAGGGTGGAAAGTTAATCTATTCTCACAAAAAATAACTCAGGCTTCATTTTATTATTTTGAACATTCCATATAGAACTAAATTATAGTGCAAAAAAAGGAAATCAACAAAAATTTTACATTCATTAAGCACTTGATTGCTCAGTTTCATTATTATGGAAATTCATTGTGTCATGCAAATATCAGCGGCGTGTCCGATAACTCAATTCCCCGCTTGTCAGTTCTGTACTTTTTATCGTTGGCTATTAGACAGCAAAGTAAGTGCAGAATCCTATTTCCATTCAATATCCCAAGGAAAGTTGTCTCCCCAGAGTCAAGCGTATTCCTATCATGTGTCCCCATGCGGGAATGGCTATATTCACTTTAGAAGTGATACTTTTGCAGTCAGTGGAATTATACCCAGCATACCCATGTGAGTATTTCTGCATCTGAAGGATGAGATATCAAGAAGCAAGTTACACCTGAATTAAAGGGAACCATTCTTTAGAGCAACACAGGGGATGACATTACAGAATTTTCTGTAAGTGTTAGTTGTCTCGTTCTTATGCAGAGCTTCCGATTTCAAGCCAGAATAAACACTATTTATGCAATTTGCAATAATACTATATGATTACAAGAGGCATGTCTATCTGTACTTGTATTGGTTTCCTTTTATTTATTTCTAAGCATTTGCCTCTATGTGCAGCAGCTTTCTGTAGTAAAGATTGATCACTGTTGCTTTCGTTTTCTGCATTGGGTCTTTATTTGCCCTCTGTTGATTTCTGTATATAGCCGGTAGTGGGCAGATCTGCTGGGTCTCACCAAAAGCTCTGCTCTCTGCACAGGCCAGGTTACAGCGCAGAGAGTAATATGGTATTACAACTGGTTGTATATCCATATGACTGTTAAAATGTATTCAAATATAAATTTTTGTGTCCAGAGTGGAGCTTTCAGTACTTTGGGTCTGATTTAATAAAGCTCTCCAAGGCTGGAGAGGATACACTTTCATCAGTGAAGCTGGGTGACCCAGCAAACCTGGAATGGATTTCTTGCTAGGATTTCTTTGGAATCCTGAACCAGATCCAATTAGAGTTTGTTGGATCACCCAGCTTCACTTATGAAAGTGTATCCTGTCCAGCCTTGGAGAGCTTTAATAAATCAGGCCCTTTGAGTCAATAGTCCATGAAAAATATGCGGATAAGGGTTTATTATTTTCATGACATGCATGATCAAGGTCTGTGCCTCAAAGTATTTAGATCAGTAAGTCAAAATATAAGTGGTTTTATAAGGACATCAACACTGATGTCCTAGATATTTCCCTAAGGAAAAGTTTACTTTAAACAAGGACACAGACAATTTTAAGTGAACATGTTTTCAGAGAAATTCCATTAGCCATTACAAAATCTATTTTAAGGCACTGACTCAGAAAAAGTAAGCATGGTGGATCGGAGGTTATCCAGCACGTGTATATGGGAAGGTGGAGATCTAAGAAAATACAATAAAATTTACCATGTAATTTAGTTGTGGGAAAGCTGAACAAATATACAAACTATATAAATTAAAAGAAGTAGAGAGTCCCTGTGATTCACTGCAAAGTATCTTCAATGTGTAAAAAAAATGTTTTTATATGCAAAAGTAGGTCCTCATGCTGCTCCTTTTGTGTAGCAAAGTAAATAATTAGAACAAACATGTCTAAATAAACCAGCAACAATTGCAGCCTTGGCATATAATTACTCCTTAAATTGTGCAGCATTTATCTTTCCTTAACGTAAAAGTGCTGAAAAAAGAACTTTTTTTTAGTTTAATAGTAGTATTCATCCTTATTCAAGATCCCAATGATTCTTTATGGGATCTCACAATATTTTTAGGGATGAAAAAATCATTGGTGAACAATTGGTGATAAAGCAATACCTAGGGTAGTCCAGAAGCTTCCCTACTCACCCACCCCTTTTGCTGCCCCAGCCACCTTTACCCAAGAAATGCACTTCAACTCCAACAACATGTTGGAACAAAATTGGCTGAACAGCTATTCTTTATTAACACAAATTCTTTACAACAGTTGTACTTTATTATTATATTATTATTATATTATAATATATTATATTTATTAACACACATATCAAAATCTTATCAATAAACTAACCACAACTGAACCACACCCCATCTAACCATATGACCTTTATGGCTGCTGTTCCCGAAAGGCCTCCAAACCTCACAATCTCAAGCAGCTACAGCTGCAGTTATTTACCACCCCTTTTAAAACTCAGAGGACAACCATTCCACAGAAAAGTTCCCAACACTCCACAATACTTCCTAAGTCATTGCCTTCCAAATATCCAGCCACCAATCATATTCATACCTATAACTTACCACCCCACCAAATACAAGGGGCAGGTGTGTGGGCAACTTTTTTCATACCATCCTCAACTGCTTTGCCCCTCACCCTGGCCTTTTTCACACCTCCTGGACCCTCTCCCACTCCATTACCCAATCCCCTCACCAACACCCCTTCTTTCCAGAATCTTCTTTAACCTTTACCAGCCTGAAAGCTTTGGGCCCCCTGCTATGCAGGTCTTACTCCTACACTCCCTGCTTCCTTTCAGCTCCAGGCCTATTTATAGCTTAATATGTTGTTACTACATAGAACATTTTGCTGTAAGGAGCAATGATGGGCAGTGTTTTTATTAAATTTTTATGATGTGTGTGCTTTTTATAAAAGATATATTTTCTTGTATCTGACTATGTGCCTAGAGTACCCCATCCCTATTACTTTTTGTAAGTAGGTATCACAGCATTCACATTATTGAGATCGATGGACTGTTTGAATTTTGATACTATCAGCCATACTTTTCTCTGTCAGTATTTCACTGTCAGTGTTGATGCCAGAGGGCCGGCATGACAGTCAGGGCACTAGGAGTCTGGGTTTGTCAGTAAAAGTGTTGCTCTCATAAAATGTTTTTTTTTAAAGCTAACTTATTTATGGTGCAAATAGAAGGTATTAGTGTTGCACAAATTAACCTATTCCAACTTGTCCAGAGAAACTGTGAAGCCTCCTGGAATACTCATGGGAATTATCCCTTCCACACTTGACCAGGTGTACAATGACCAACACCTAACCTTGGGGTGGGGACAAGTCAAAAGCAAATTCTGTCTTCCACAAAGTCTGCATTTATGTTTTATCTTCTGAATCCCTAGCTGTACTCTTCAGGTGGTTTTCTGTTCAATGTCGTCCTCACTTTTCATATTTCATATTTATTCAGCACAATATTACTAATAATGTGCAATCAGTTGTAACCAAGACTAAGCAAATTTAAACTAAATATAGTTATTATTAAAGGGGCCCCAATGGGTTATACTATGACATACCTTAAAAAATGCAAAGCTAAAAGTAACATAGAAAATTATAGGATGTCACAGTGACTTCATTCAGTCATGCTGATATGCTAGCTTTAATATTTTTCTGAGTCACTAGAATTTCAGATCTGTATAACTTTTCCTAAGTCACTGCCGGTATTATGCCGAACCATTTAGCTGTAGCAGTACAACTAATGACAGATGAATCTGACATTTAGCCCTTAGCAAATATGCCTGCTCATCCTTAGTGTGTGATCTAAATTACTTTGGCGTTCAATTATGACTTCCAAATCATTACAGAATACCAGTCCTCTCAAAGCCTTACAAAAATAATAAGCACAACATTTACTCCATACACTTACAATGAATCTTTTCGTGTCTGGTGCAGCTGTTAAATGCTTTGTATTTCAGTTTGTAGGTTTGTGGCATTTTCTGTTTATAGTGTTTAATCTGTTTTATTCTTGCACCAATAATCAGGAGGAAAACAGTGATTTTCATTGGCAGTATACATTGTTCTAATCTTCAGTGGGATAGGTGGTATTGGTAAAAATAGTAGTTTTAAGGTATAATATTCATATGGCTATATTAATATATATATATATATATATATATATATATATATATATATATATATTCGAATATAAACAGATTGGA
>NC_092866.1:14891840-14893202 GCF_032062135.1 Pyxicephalus adspersus | reverse complement strand
CACTAATATAATTACAAATTGGAGAAACATTAACCAACACAGAGAACGCACCCAAGCACACTGTGTACACAGAGGCTTATAGCGAGCAATGGTGTTCAGGACAGGTTCTCCTTTAATGGCCAGAGTGACCAATGACCTTGCGCCACCTGGCGCCATATGATTGAAGGGTAACTGAATTCAAACTATGTCCCGCCCCGGGGCGAGGCAGCCGAGTGCCACGCCCTTGGAGGGTACAAGAGGCACGCGTGGTAGCGCGCGCACCTCTTCCCACAGCACCCCTGGGACCCCCTACTTTGCACATCCAAAGGAGTGCTGAGAACAGGACTTTCTGTAACCACCTCCATGAGGATGCAAGGGATGTCGCCTGGCCAAACAGTAGTTTGGCCAGGACGGATCCCTCCGCCTGCAGAGAGAGACATGCTGCGAGCAGCCTCGGCCATGCTGCCTGCTGCAGCGGCGTCTCCCTCTGCGGCTGGGATCCCCAGGGACGCCGCGGGCACGCAGGATAGGTAAGTTCCTTCCAATCATTTTCACTAGTGTTGGTGTTCGAATTTGGGTTCGAGTTTGTCCCGAATATGGCTGTTCGAATTTGCATAGACCTGACCCGAAAAAATAGGAGATTCAACAGCAAAAATTCGGGAAAAAATGTAAAAAAATGTAATAAATGTAATATAATGTAATAAAAAATGTTAAAAAAAAAAATTGTTAAATATGTTAAAAATATTGGTAAATTCATTTATTGAGTGTTTGTGAATTTTACAGGTTATGCTACAAAGACATGATATCTCTTACTCTGTAACACACTTTCCAGCACAGAAATATTATGTTACATTTTTTTTCTATCCACTGCAAGAAAAATGTTACAAATGTATCATATTACTGTGCTGGAAAGTGTGTTACAGACAGTGTAAGAGATACCTCAAGTGCGGGGCATCTTCTCAATGATTTCAGCCATGGCTGAAATAATAAAGAAGAGTATGCGATCCCCCGGGCACTACAGGTTAATTAACCTGTAGTGCCCCGGGGACCGTAGTTTAACTGCAGAGTTCATCTGCAGTTCAGGTCCCACGGTCACATGATGCGGTCACAGCTGTGACTGCAGGCGATCCCCGGGCATTAGAGGTTGAATGGGGACAAGTTTCCCCATTCATCACATCTAGTGCCCTGTGTTCTTGAATAGAGAAACTCTACCCAAGAACACATACAACTAGTAAAGGGCTGCAGGAGCAATCTGATTGCTCTTGCAGCCCTTAATAGTCCCTAAAAATAACCCGAATTCTCCCACCATTAACTTCAATGGTGTTCGAATTCAACATTCGATCACCCGAACAATATCTCACTATTCGTTCAAATAGCTGTCGA
>NC_092866.1:14885838-14890451 GCF_032062135.1 Pyxicephalus adspersus | reverse complement strand
AATCTTAAATAGTTGTTCTGTGTTTTTCTTTATATATAAAAGCCATATAAAAGTTTATAATATATTAAATATTGAATATTTACATATATACCATAATAATATAATAAAAGTATTTATTAGTAAGCCCAGTAGGCAGATTCCAAGGTACTTTCCCAGCTATTTCTCTGGACCATTCCTAACTAAAAAAAATATGTGAAAATTGGGTAAAAGTTGGGTAAAATTTGAGTAAAAACATTTAGAAATAGACCCCATAGATTTTGTTTCTTATTTATTAAAGCTCTCCACGGCTGGAGAGGATACACTTTAATCAGTGAAGCTGGGTGATCCAGCAAACCTTGAATAGTCCTACTAAAGGTCATTTGCTATTTGTCAGCAAATGTTTTCAACCCTTGACCAGATCTGTTCCAGGTTTGCTGAATCAGCCAGCTTCACTAAAAATATTACAATATTGTGCACATTATAATATTTTACTGCTACATTATAAAAAAAAAAAATCACTGCTAAAGACAACCATAAAAGTTTGACATCACTTTCTTTCCCAGTGACAACGATTCACAGGACAAACAGTAAGCCACAGTGTCACAGAGTTCTAACTGTTCCACTTTCTAGCCAAACCTAAAAATAAAAGGTTTTGCTGATATTGCACTGCTGCAGCATAATTTGCCTTTTCTGTTCTGTAAGCAGCAGAAACCTGAGCCCCCAGTCCAAAAAAATATCAATCACAAACACTGCCCCAAAGCATATTATTATTATTAACTCATAGTTATATAGAGCCTACATATTAGGCAGCGCTGTACCAAGGCCATAGTGAAATCACTAATTTCACCTAAGAGGAGCTCACAATCTAATATCCCTACCATCAAATGTCATTAACACAATCTAAGGCCAATTTTGGGGGGAAACTATTTAACTTAACAGCTTGTTTTTGAAATGTGGGGGAAACCAGAGTGCCCAGAGGAAACCCATGCCAACATGGGGATAACAAAAAAAACTCCATTATTTTGGAAAATTCAGTAAATGAGCCTTAAAATATAAATTTAAACCACTAACAACAGACCCAATAGATTTAAATTCCACAATACAAAGGATTGTTATAATTCATTCTTGAATAATAAATTCTTTTTAACCACACATCTCTCTTCATATAGTTGAAAACCACAGTGAGGTTCAACCAACCAACAAACAAAGCATAAATGGGTTGCCCTTTAAATCTGCATGTGACATATGTTAATATCTGTGAGTAATCTCTAAGTACTTTAATTAGACTGTTCAAGACATATGGTGTCCAACATCTGTCCTTTACTCACTTTAATGTTTTATAAGACATCGTGGAGACCTGAAAAACAACACAAATTGCTTTAGAGGAAAATTTTAAATTTAATCCAATTTTGTTAGACATCATCCTAAACAATTTATTTAAAAAGGCCCTTTTTGTTTATATTGGTTTTATTGGGTTTATTTAAAACATATTCTTTATTTAACAAAATCAGTATAAAGAATACTTTGACGCCATGAAAAATTCTATGAATTAGAGAAAGCGAGTGAGTTGTAACTCTTCTCTAAATAATTTAGTCATCTGTGATATAAATATCCAAGATTTAAATTATTTATTTCATAGTATACTGTATTATAATGATAACCAGTTATTATTTTTTAAGTAAAGCTGTGGCTATAAAAATTTTAAACGCAACTATTAAAATAATATTAACTTGCCTAAAATTATATATTTGTGCTTAGTTTTATATTTACTTTAGGATTCATAAAGCCCTATATAGGGGTGATTTATTAAAGCTCTCCAAGTCTGGAGAAGATAGACTGTCATGGGAGGGCCTAGATGAGCCAACAAACCCTGGAATGGGTCTGGTCCAGGATTGAAAATAGTCCCATTATATTTCCCACTATAGCAAAATATTGTATATTAAAGCAAATTATTTTTTAGAAATCCATTCCAGGTTCTCCCAAGATAGTCTATCTTCACCAGTCTTGCGGAGCTTTAACAAATCAGCCCATACTATTTTAGAATATCTATGTAAAGATAGAAAATGTCAACACAAAACCATAGAAAAAAATAAAACAAAGTTGCTCATTGTACAATATGAGAAAGGGATCATAACTAAAAACATGAGAGCAAAATTTAGATGGGGCTTCCTAGCAATATCTCTCATAGCCTGTAAGTTACTGGGTATCGGTGCTGTGGATAGAAATTGACATGAAAGAGAAAGCTGATGGGAATTAGCTTCC
Source organism: Pyxicephalus adspersus (assembly GCF_032062135.1). NCBI lineage: Eukaryota > Metazoa > Chordata > Amphibia > Anura > Pyxicephalidae > Pyxicephalus > Pyxicephalus adspersus. The sequence goes on along the minus strand of NC_092866.1, from coordinate 14,888,210 downwards.
GGACTCATTTTCCAGCTAATTATTTAGCTAACTATTCTTCTGTAGCTCTCAAACTTTTTTTTTTTAGGGGTACGAGATCTCAGGGCCTTGGATAAATTCCATCATCACAGAATGCAAGTTCTTAACATATTAGGTTAAACAATGTATTAGCAATAAAAAACTAATAAACATAACATTGCAATACGATATGAAATGACAAAACTGAAGTGCACAAGTATTCTGCAAAAGTGCTGGGACACTCAACTGCAGTCATTCTCAACCAGGGTTCAGTGGAGCTATAGGGTTTCTTCAGAGGTCGCTAGGGTTTTTTTTAACTTTGGCTTACTGACTTTCCATGTGCTGATGACCTCATGATTCCATGGTCAACGCCAGTTGGCTGGGTCCATAGCATTACACTAAAGCTATTTTATCCAATGATCAGTAATACAGGTCAATTTCCTCCATTGACCTCTGGTGAATTTAGAATTTTTTCCCAAAGACCTAAATATTTTTTGGACGTTCTTCAGGGGTAAAAAGGTTTAGAAAAGCCGATCTCTGACGTTGCTAAGACACATGACAAATGTCCGAAAGTCAGAGAATGAATGCAGTTTACCTGCCAACTGATTGATTGTTTTTATAGATACGTATATTGGGACTGTGACCTTTGACCAAGATTTTACTTTGTGCAACCCCTGGAACTCCTATGTGAATATAAGGCTCCCTGATACTTTACTGGTTGTTTACTGGTTCCACTTCACTACATAAAAAGGTGACAATGTTAAAGCCTGTATATTCAAAGATAATTTACTGTAGTAATCTCAGCACCTTGGCTTCTATCACTTTTTCTTTTTTTCTGACCTTCATATGATTATTTTGCATTTATTTGACAGAAACATTTTTACAGGGTCCATAATCATATGTGCTTCAAATGCTGTTCCTATCCCTGGTCCCTATAATAGCCATAGTCCAGTATAAAAAACAACTGAATACCAACACCAAGCCACAAGGTCATATCGAAAAACAAAAAAAAAAAAAAATAAGAAACCTATGATGTCATTTCCACATGAAAATTAATTTCTTTGCATGACATTCTTAAGTTTTGTAGTGTAGCCTAAATAAATTGGGGAAAACATTGACGTAACTAGGATGTAGCTTGAACTGAATAAATGCCCCACATTGTGTGATTATAAATGCTTGGCATCTATATAAATATATATCAAAAACTGCATACATGTGAAGCTCCTAAGAGGAAGCTGCCAGTACACAGTGATAACAAATTCTGCTATTTTTCAAAGTGCATCAAAATCCATTAACATTCTTCCCTCATAATGGAAACAGATAAGAAAAAAGTCACACTACAATGCATTACTTAAATCAATATTCAGTGCCTGGATTAGCCTATTCTTTGCTTCTCCCGTACAGCTGATAGAAGCTTTGAAATGGTTTGTATTTCCTTAGTGGTAGTTCATCTGACTCAATAATGTTGATGACATCATCTGCACGCGATGGATATGTTAAGTGTGTGTCTGTTATCTGAAAAGGTCCAGAAATAGAAAATAGAGGGAGTAATGAAACAGTATGGATAATGGAGAAAACACATATATACACACAAATGTACACATGACCAACATAGGGCCAAGGAGCAGAAAAAGTGGAAGGAGAAAAAAAGAATAATTTAACATTCCTTACCCTAGTAGCTAAGCCCATATCACCTATTTTAAATTTAAATTAACTTTTACATTTTTAAAATAATTTATTACACTCCAGGTACATTAAAACAAAAATCAAGTGAATTCTAGACCTAGAATTCTGCAATCAGTAAAGTATGTGCTCCCTTTTAATTGGAAAACTTTAGCACTGGCCTAGGAAGAAGCATGCAAGATATATGCAGGGAGATATCACTGCTTCTGTCTTTGGAAATGTTATAAAACATGGAATCTGACATTCCCTCAAACATTCCCTGGTGAGAATCAATTATTGCCATTGAAGTACACTGACCTGGAAGATTCTCACAAGGGAACGTTTAAGGAAATGTCAGATTCCCTGTTTTATAAATAGAGCTCAGGGAATTTATGTAGCTAGTTTATTAAAAGTTCACTGGGGCTTGATAATTAAGACAGCTTACTGAAATATATTTACTATTGCTTAAATTAATAAACCATCACCAAAAATCACTAAAAACATGAGTAGAAAACATTTTTATTATTATTATTATTTTTAATATTATTATTATTGTTAATATTAATAAACAGGATTTATATAGCGCCAACATATTACGAAGCTCTGTACATCAAATAGGGAATGCAAATAACAGACAGATACAGACAGTGACACAGGAGGGCAGGAGGAGGGGAGGACCCTGCCCCGAAGAGCTTACAATCTAGGAGGTGGGG
>NC_092866.1:14860455-14885514 GCF_032062135.1 Pyxicephalus adspersus | reverse complement strand
GGATTTGAAGGCAAAGCACAGGAGCTTGAATTTGATTCTCAGATGAAATGGAAGCCAATGAAGAGAACTACAAAGAGATGCAGTGGAAGAGGAGCGGAGGGAAGGATGGATGAGTCTATGAGGAATAAATGGGGGTGGTAGCAAGTGGTTTTATTATGTACAAATGCTGTTTTTTAATAAATAGTGCAATGGCGGAGTGTGAGGCTGGCATAGTGCTAGCCACAGAGCCAACTGTGCAGTGCTCTGACAGCTTTTTAATTGTAGCTCAAGCATATACCACATCACTTAATCAAACAGAACCCCTAAAAACTTAGAGACAGATTATTTAAATACTACATGTAAAATAAATTTTAAAATTAATTACAAATATAATACTCACCGTTAGCTCCTCTGTTTAATCCAGTCTTCACCACCTTACAGATAGAATCCTTAGGATTCAACTGCTGACTGCAGAGGCCTCTGTCCTTGGCCCCTAGTGTGCCCCTTCAGAAATGCAAGGATATTTTTTTATTATGTAGAGGGTGGGTAGTGGGATCCACAGCGGGGTTTGTGCTATAACAGCCATGCATCTATTGGTTGTTCGATACTAAATATTTTGGTTGTACCTGTAGCTCAAGTGTGTGAAGAATTGACTACGGTAAACAGAAGCACTTACGGTGAGCATTCTGAATGTATTTTACAAACCAATATATATATATATATATATACGGTATATATATATATATATATATATATATATATATATATAAAGCCATTGCCATAAACCTACAACAATTTATGCCAGTTTTCAATCCATCATACCAAGATTACAAACAAGCATACAGTGTTGGCACTCAAGAACCCACCAAGTATGTAGCAACTTAAAAACTTGTATATTTAAAAGGAAGGCTCTGCAACCTTAACCAACCATTACTTTCATATTTTTTCCTTAAAGACAGCTTAATCTTTTAGCTAATATGTACTAGCATGATCACTAAAAAAAATTTCTCAGTTCAAGGTGATTCACACTCATAAAAATGTGTAAACATATGGACCCTATGTTTAAAGATTTAGAGTTTTTCTGGAAAAAGGTAATATTGGCATCAACACATTTGCTTTTATAGTAAGAGTTGACATTGGCATATAACTTTGATTTGGCCACTTATGGTCCTTTTATACCTAGAATATGCGCACAATGGTGTCATATGAGGAGTCCAATATGACAGTGCTTGGAGCGGGAGATAGTAGCATCCTCCTAATAATAGGAAATGTCAGATTCCTGCTTATCTTGCAGTAGTAATAACTAGAACAGAATGGAACAGAAAAGAAAATAGAACAAAGGGGAGAATGCTGTAAGTGGGTAAGAACAAAAGGATATTTTTGGCCTATTGAAAGAAAGGTTTAAAAAGTGAAATCTGGTGTCTCTTTCAAGTGATCCGTTCATCTCCAGAGCTTCTGATTGTTCTGACATTTTAATAAAGGTAACAAATGCTCATATATTTTTCATCATATGGTCCATATGAATTGCCAGGTTTACTTGAAAGACAAAATTATGTATTTATGAGCTACCATTTTTTACTGTAGTGGTCAGAAAGCTAATAGGCATCTGCTAGGTTCAGAAAAAAAAAAACTACTGGGTGGTATTTAGACTCCTTCAAAAGTTTCTCTAATTTTTACAAAGCTAATGAACCTGGAAATATGCCTGATCGATCACTAATTATACACAAAGCTCCCCTATTAGATTTAGTAGTGGTGTTTCTCAGACAAAAGAAATTAAATTCCCTGGATTATTTTTTTTTAAATGAACCGAATGTTCCTTGGCATTCATAAGTGCCATTTGCATTTTAATTAAGATCGCGGCTTTCTGCCATAATACACCCCACCTCTGCTTCTGTCTTGCAGGGTATTTTTTTAAACTGAGATTGTATGATTATGACATATTTTATGATTTTTAAATATTAAATTATTTAAAGCTGGCAAACAGCTAAATACACAATTGAAGTATAAATAAGAGCTTTTTCACTTGCCAAATTTTGGATTTTGACCTATCCAGTACTGATGTATATTTATTTCTGCTAGAGAACGTGCAGCATCAGGTGGGTTGTCAATGCGCCACTGCTTACTGCTCAAGCACTATGGGTTCTGCTTAAACCTGGTTGAGAAAGGTTGATATAGAACGTTGGAAAACAAAGTTTGAAATGGTTAGTCCACTAGCTAAATATATCAGGCAGTATTTATTGGGTGATCTCCTGCTATGGAACAATTGTGAAAGCAGCTGGTCACACACATTGATTACGGTCAGCCAGTTTCTATACACAGCTGGAAATATCCTCAGTTGTGTGCACTGATGCCGTACCTAATACTTACATGTAATATTTGCAGCAACAAAACTTGTTAAATGAGGTGGAATACAAATGCAATGAAAACTCTGGTTAAGAGAAGCAATCTGTGGTTGACCTTTCCTTTCATATTTTGGCCTATAGTCAACCTTTGGATTACAGTAAAGTTGATATTATAAGGCTGGATGGAGGGAACATTTTGAAGGGTTGCAGTGCGATTACCAACTTTCTCACACCAACTGCTACATGTAGTGTGTCATCTGCAGCACCCAAATAGAGAATGAAAGGGGTGGAAGTGAGAAGTTTATTACCAATCACTGCCACCTGCTATCAAAAGAACTGGCTCGGCAGTCCAGATGGAGGAGCGTCTTGCAGGTTTCCAGCTGTTGGGAGCCACAAAGGGAACACTTGTGCAGGTCCTAACCTAGCAATAGGTTGTTTATTCTAGATGTGGTAACACCAGTTGGGTAAACTGTCTCTTTCAACCCCAAACCTCAATGTACCCTATGTGATTATGATGTCTGATGTTTGTGTAATGGTAAAGATAGCCAGGGAACTTGTATAGAAGGGGTCCAATACAAGACAAGTGACCTAGGGAACTAGGAGTGTAAATCTGCAAATGGGTTGCACCATTGGTTCAAGCTTCTGGGAGTTAAACACACAGCTTATGGAGGAAACAGTAAAAGTGAAACACAATATAAGGTTAGATTCATTAGTGAACTGGTGTCTATCTTACGATTTACTCATCACTATTAGTATGTAACCCAAGAAAAGATATAATATGATGTTTTTTCTTTTTTTAACTAGCATTTTCATTGCTTGCTTCAAATGAATCTTGACATGTAAACTTTTTTTTTTCTGTAAAGATTCTTGGAGAAAAAAAAATGTATGCCCCAGACACAAAACTCAGCATGTTTAAAGCTTTTACATGGTAAATCTATATATTGTATTTTATGCTGGTATAAGACAGGCAGTCTACAAAGTACTGTATAATCCGATCGATTTACTGCAGTATTTTCTAAAATCGGCAGACTAACTCTGGGTGACATATGGAAAAAAGCTTCCACTTCTTTAATATAAATAACATATTTTATAGTTTGTAGATAAAGCAGAGGATTTCCTCTTCTGAGAGATATTAGGCTGCTGGTCTTGTTCAGAAATAGTTTTGTCAAAGGATGAGCACTGCTATAGCCTGCAGGGCCACAGTCCTAGTAGAGGGCATAATTAAAAAATAGAGCAAATAATGCAATTCATAATTTAAAGGTAAGGTCTATACAATTTACAATATGTTAGAGCACTGATGTCTAATTTGCTGTTTAGGAACCCCAACAGATCTTTAGACAGTTATTGTGGGACTACTCTCAGGGCCACTGGAAACTGCATATGCATATCTTGGGTATAAATCTGACTGTGCAGCAGTCCTGTTCATCAATCAACAAAAGATATTTATCAATAATTCCTAAGTCTTTTATAAATTCTGGAAAAAGATTTTAAATGTACAAAAAATGAATATACAATTTATAGCAGCTCTTAAACAGCTCTTGTCCCACTTACCTTTCTGACCTACTAATGACTTCCTCACTCATAACCTCAACACACGCATGGCTCCAAGACTTTTCTAGAGCTGCCCCGACTCTCTGGAATGGTCTTCCCCGTCCTATTTGGCTTGCTTCTACCTTCTGCTGATTTAAAAGACCACTTCAAACCCATCTTTTCAAACTTGCCTACCCGTTTTCTTCTGTCTCCTAAACTCTCACTACTTACCCACCATTCCATATCTCCCCTCTCCTATACTTCCCTCACCTGTTAGATTGTAAGCTCTTCTGGGCAGGGTCCTCTCCTCTTCCAGTGTCACTGTCTGTATCTGTCTGTCATTTGAAACCCCTTTTTAATGTACAGCGCTACGTAATATGTTGGGGATATATAAATATTGTTTAGCAGCATGGTTACCAGTCAGTTCTCTTGCAAGCAGAGAGATGGAACTTGTATGTTGGTAAAGGCACAGAGGATATTCTGACACTTTATAGCCTCATGCCAACTGTGCTGTTGGGTGCTGTTGGCTTGTTGGGCTTGTTTATTCCCACCGGTGCTCTACACTGCATAGCATATGCATCGTACAGTATGGCAAAAAATGAAAAGCAACCAGGAGCAAAGTAAAAGTTTTTCTAGCAAAAACGCTTTTGCATATTTCCTCTGTCAGGAACCTACATCTCCTGGTGACTTTGTTTTTTAGGTTTAGTTCTGCTTTAAAGTGTCAGTAAAGTTCCATTTTTAAGAGTCCATAATAGGGCAGGTCCCTGTTAAAGAAAGGGAAAGGCGATGCCTCTTCTACAAAAATCCCACCTACCTTTCTGACTGCTCCAGGTTTGTGCAGTGTTAGCTTTGATTGCCAAGATACCAAGCAATTCTTGCTTCATCCTGCACGAGCAGGAGTCACATCATCCCGGCCTGGCCAAGCAAGATGGCCAAAGACTGGCTACCAGAAAAGAAGACATGATGAAAGATGGCGGTGCCCTGAAACGGGGGCAGGTGAGTATCATGGATTTAGTTCCACTTTAAGTGTAGCTCTTTTCCTGCACTGTATAAGGGATATCATCCTAAAAAGAAGAGAAAAGAACACAAACAAATTTAAAGTTTTTGCCTATTGGGAGAAATCATATTACTATTATTATTTGATTATTTCAAAAGTTGAAATATTATCCGTCTCTGTTGATAACTTCTCTTTTGTTCCCGTTTCCTTTTACATTTTTTTAAACCCTGGCATGTCATTAATCTTTTTTTTATTTTTAATTTAGGAAAAAAAGAATGTGAAAAATTATCCACTCTCTTACCTTTAGTTAAAGTCCGTTTTTCACCTCTCTTAAAGTTTGATCAATGTTTGTTTAAACCGGTATCTAAATGAAAATGTATTTTAATTTAGTGGAAGTCTCACAAGAACATTGACTATTCATCCTGTCTGTGTCAGGCTTTTTTTTTTTAAATCAGACCTCATTTTTCACTCGGCGATAATTAAAGAGCTGAACGTTTTACCATAATGTTAAGGTTTGTAGAGAAGCATCTCAGCTTAAGTGGAACAGATTGTGCAAGAAAATTTCAGATGAGAAATGTACAAGTGAATCCCATTCTCTCAAGTTGCTTTTTTCCCTTTAGTTTAATGTACTGAGAAGTGTGATAAATCTTTAATCATAATGTGTGTTGGATAAGTACTGTACTTGTTTACATTTTCAAGCTTTTTGTTTTGTTTTTGATGTTCAGCAAATATTGACGCTCCTCTTGCTGGCGGCTACAGGCTGTTTCGGAACCGTAGCCAAAATGTAGTTTTTACAATTAAAGAACTATTAAGACGTTGTGCGTTCAAACCCCAAAAGACAACTTGTTGCAGATTTTTAAAGTACACTAAAACCTCACAATCAGATTATTCCTATTGTTCCTTGTTCCTTCAAATTCAAAGAAAGAATAAAGTTTGTTTTCACCTCCTCAGCCATAAACTCTGGAAATCAAAGCTGATTCATAGGCATTGTCCACAATTCTGCCAGCCAGTATCTAACATGCCTTCCACCTCTGCTCAGACCTATGGGAAAGACATTTTTCCAACATATAATGGACATAACAGTCCATCAGTATTCCCTTGGCAGGTTCCTTTATGTTCTACCTAACATTTTAAGTATTGTAGAGCCAGAAATCATCTTGTCACCCTTGCATTGTTCCCATTGTTCTATAAAAGTGAATGGTCCGTAATCGGAACGTCCAACTCATTTTCTGCGTAGACATTCACTTCACTTTTGAATAGTTCTCTACTTTAGTGGTTAATTTCTGGCTAACTGGATTGTAAGCTCTTCGGGGCAGGGTCCTCTCCTCCTGTATCACTGTCTGTATTAGTCTGTCATTTGCAATCCCTATTTAATGTACAGCGCTGCGTAATATGTTGGCGCTATATAAATCCTGTTTAATAATAATAATAATAATAATAACTGGATTCTCTTCTCTAATAATTTTCTAGGACAAGAGCTAGGCCAACAACAGAGGAATCTGTTTGTACCAGAAAAATTTGACTGAATTTAGAGGTCTTCATTGGTTCTTTACACAAAACTGCCTGAAAGTGCCTGAAAAGCTTTTCATTCCATTGCACCATGGAGGATTCACTTCTTTGGGTGGGATGTTAGTTCAGCTGGTGTGTCCGTAAAAAAAGAAGAGGGGGCAAGGCACTGTCCACGGCGAGCACACATGTGCATCATTGTAATGTAAAGTGGCCCGCCCACTGCACCTCTGCCTATGTTGCACAAAAAGGGGAAGGAACTTTCCCCAGAGGGACATCATGATACCAGAACCAGGTCTGAGCCTGCAATGGGAGAGTGAGTGGGTTGTGTTCCAGAAAAAAGTGATAATCAGAAGTAGGGCTGAGCCTTTTTTGCCATCAACTTGCTCACTCAAGAAGTGTTAAGACGCGTAATGTATGGCTTTAAGATTGCCAAGGTCTGTACATGTATTTTACATTTTTCTCAGTAAGATCAAGGGAGTTTAGCAAGATTTTTTTTTTTTAAATCATACCTTCTCTTTTAGAATTTAAACAGCTGAACAGCTATGGAGGAAGAAACCATGGTTATTAGTTCTCCTATACTTTCCCTCTGGAAAATATTCTGCATGGTCATACTCTTAGACTGTCAGAATAACAGAAAGGCAAATCATTTAATGGTATACAGTGACAAAAAGAATATAAAGCAAATGCATTGCTGTTGTTCATTGGCTTTTTTTCTTTAATTACAGCAGGGAAAATTCTGGTCACCAGTCTGGTTCTGATGTTTGGTTAACTATATAAATCCCAGGACTGCCTAGACAACAGTAATAATCCTTAGCAGGTAAAACATCTCCAATATCTTTATTCAGCTGTGTATGAAGCTGTTTGCAGCTTTCAGCATTTGTACCTGTGTATTGCATTAATACAGGCTCACATTTTATTGGTAGTCATGTTGTCTATATATAGAGAATTTTTAGACTCATAAGAACAAACTAATTACAAAGCTAAATAGCATGCTGCCCTACCATAAAAAGTGGATTTTAGTCTTATACAACGATGGAGAAGATTTTAAGGTAGCTGTTGATTGAGATTGAAGAATAAAATGCATTTTGCACTAGCAAGCAATGAGATGGAAATTTTGACTGTAAGTGACTTTGACCTATTTGCATGCTTTGTTAATAAAAGAAATCAAATGACTGACTTTACTGTGCCGTGTTTTACTTTCTCTAAATTGTTAAAGCAGAGGAAGGGAAGTATGATCAGCAGGAAAAAGAGACCTGATTATTTATTTATCTCTAGAAGATTGTTTTTGTGTTGATTGTATCCCTACAACATACAACTATACATCCATATTCTACATCATGTACAATTTAAATTTAACTGTTTCATAGTTGAAAAATAGTTTTTTACATAGCTATGTTAAAAAAATGTCCATCAAGTTTATCCACTAGGGAAATATGTAATCATACTATAAAACTTATGTATTCTAGATGGAAACCTCTAAACAATTGACACAGAGGAAGGCAAAAAAAAACCCCTTAAAGCACATGATCATCAATTTATTCCAACAGGCAATTGGGTCTTCTGCGCTTTTAAAATGTAATGCACAGTTATATGCTTTGCTTCTAGAAATGCATCCAGATTTATCCTAAAACAAACTATTGGGTGTGCTAATACTACTTTTTGGGTCTATTCTACATTTTCACACACCTTACTGTGAATATTTCCTTCTATATGCAGAAATTAAACTTTTTTTTCTGCAGATGCAAAAAGTGCCCTCTTGTCCTTTGCATCTAGTCTTTACGTACCCCCCCCCCCCCTGATTACTGTTTTTATCTATGCTTTGTCTATTATAGGGTGTCACCGAGGATGAAGGCACTGTAAAAAATTATAATATAAAAATGTAAATTGAATTTCTTTTTGCTGATAATTTTGCCCTTTAAATGAACACTGGTAGTGCTGTCTAGGAATGAGCCAGAATGCCTCTGCCATTCTCGCAAAAAGTTCCTCGAGGGCAAGCCCTCATTCTGATTTGTAGTGCCCAGGGATCTCTCACTGAGAGGAGGATTCTCAGGGCTCCATTCATAAATGCAGCCGCGGTATTCCTCCTCTCAGAGTGAGTCATGTGGCTTTCATTTATAAATGAACCCAGCTGTGGGAAAAATCAGAGGATTTTTCCCACGGCTGTATTCATTTATTAGCAGTCACTGAGACTCACACTGTGTTCTTGGAAACAACTGATTGCTGTTGACACCCTGTACTAGTAATATGTGTTCTTGGACAGAGAATAGAGAGATAGAGAAACTCTGGGAACACATACTTCAGGGCTGCAAGAGCAATCAGGGAAGCCGAGCTGACAGCTCTGCTCCTCTGATTGGTCTTGCAGGTCTCAAAAATTCAGTTTCACTGGCCGAGTTTACAAAAGCCGTTCTCGCCTACATGTTTGATAAGCGAGAATGTCCCAATTTGCTGCAAGACCGAATTTATTAAATTCGCTCGCTCATCTATAATGCTGTCCCACCATTAGCTACCCATTTCTCTTTAAAGTAGAAACCACAAAAAGGTGGCAGGTGTAAACTCCCTGGACCACTTCTTCATCATTATCTGCTCTTCTATGTTTCTTAGAAGCAGTAACCTACTTAAAAGTAACTGGCAAATGGGTAGCCTGCCAGCTGTGTACCCTTGCATCCACTTGTGAGCTGGTTCCAACAGTGCGCCTGATTTATTAAGGCTCTCTAAGGCTGGAGAAGATACACTTTCATCAGTGAACCTGGGTGATCCAGCAAATCTGGAATGGATTTCTACTATTTGTAAGCAAATGTTTTCAATCCTGGAGCAGATCCATTCAAGGTTTGCTGGATCACCCAGCTTCACTGATGAAAGTATCTTCTCCAGGTTTGAAGAGCTTTAAAAAATCAGGCGCATTCACCCTTTTGGCTTGTGGTTGTTGAAGGCAGTACCAGTCCTCACAACCACCATTCAGAGTCAAGTTTACCAGAACCCGTAATTTTAAATATTTATTTCCCTTTAAATTATAACATAAATGGTAACATAATGTAAAAACTGTAGAGTTCAGCAGAGTCTCTGCCCATTTATACAACCTTCTGCACTCTAATTCTGTCTAGCATGCTCTTTCTATGTCCAATTCCTCTTGGATTATCTGCTGTCAAAATTCATATCATTTTCAATACAATACTATCGTAACAGACCATATTTGCACGTCCTTCTATCGAATCTGCTCCCTGTGTAAGCAAATAACACAACTCCAATCCAATATTTGTACAGCGGCACTGATGAAAAATAAATCAAGTAATATCCAACGTGCCGGACAGGAGACGTGTTTCACTCCAGTTTGCATCGCTGAAAAATATAATTTGGTCAATAAACCTCAAGCTTCTACCTAATGCTTACTTTCTGTGTGTCAGTGCTATATATACTTTACTTCATCATCTTCATTCTTCCTTTATTGCTTTTCAAAACTGAAGTGTGCATGGATAATAGCGAACCAAGACCTTCACCTACTTCTTGTTAAAGGAGAACTTCTGGCAAGTGATCCAGTAAGTTTGGTTCCCCTTTTCTTTTTTCTTTGCTTTTCCTAATTATTTATTTTTTGTCTCTTTTGCTTTTTTCATGTTTGTTGTGTTGTTTGTTTTCATTTTCAGAATTATATTTCAATTGTAGATACAAGAAGACTTCTGGCTTCTCCATTGTGATCCATTGAGTTTGTCCTTCTTTTCCTTTTTTTTCATTTACTTTTATTTTTATGTGTGTCCCTGTTTGTTTTTTCTCTGTTTGTTTGTTTTCTTGCTTTTGTTAGATAATTAACTGAATTATTTTAGCTGTAAATACAGGATAACCTTTTGGCAAACCTTTAAAAAGCAGATAAAATAAACTGTGTATTTAATGTGTTACTTTTATCAACAAATTGCTTTTCAGGCATGAAACCGATCATTAAAGGCCCCCATACCAAAAAAAAGATAGATAGATAGATAGATAGATAGATAGATAGATAGATAGATAGATAGATAGATAGATAGAATGACTGGAACTGATTTATTAAAGCTCTCCAAGGCTGGGGAGGATACACTTCCATCAGTGAACCTGGGTGATCTAGCAAACCTGGAATGGATCTGGTCAAGGATTCAAAACATTTGCTAGCATATAGCAAATTACTTTGAAGATATCCATTCCAGGTTTGCTGGATCACCCAGATTCACTGATGAAAGTGTATCCTCTCCAGCAGGTACAGTGTAGGGAAACATTTCCAGTTTTGCTATATATTATTACATGGAACTAGCTTATGCTGCACAGTGCTTACTATAAGCATACTTACAAAGTGAGGGGATCACAGGGATATTAGTATCAGTGTGTTGTTTCCTTTCCATAGTCAATCACATCCTGGTGCTGCCTTATTGAACTGATCTGGAGTCCGCTTCAAGGTCCAGGATCTGCCTGTGCTGTTTTGCAGGAGTCTCTGAATCACAGAACTTGGTGCACATAATATCAAATTCTTATTATTCAAAGTATATTTGTATTTCAGTTATGCATGTATTTATTTCTTAAAACATTATATTACCCCTTGTTTTTATATATATAATGAGGGATATAATTGCAGTCAGTAATTCCTGTAGGGAGACTTCCCCTTGTGTTCCAGCCCAATATGTGTAATTGTGTAATTTAAAAAAAAAAGACCCCTCTGTGTTAAATTTTATGGAGACTTCATATTGCTTGTTGTTCCACTGACACAAATATATATAAGTGATCCTGCCACTAATATACTTTCTGATTCAAGGCAACAACACTTATTTACTTAAGTTAGCCAATAAAATAAAGTGTTGTCACCCTAGATAGTGGTATAGATAATTCTCACCAACTCTTTTCTATAATATTGGGGGATGCTTTGGGGTCCAATCTGTATTTGTGTTTACTTTTAACCAAGTATTGAGGAAAAGATGGTAGAGAATAAAATAAAAAGCAATAATAACATAATAACGATAATAAATGAAAATATACCAAAATTAGCAGCTCAATGACATTTGAGAATTTTGTGGCCAAATCGATATTAAACGGCACCCATCTATTCATCTACAATGGCCAGAAAGTTGGTTTACCAGCCCTTATTGACACATGTATTTCACTTAATGGTTTAATGGGAAGTTAAAATATATTATATTATATAGGAAATCAAATATTATTATTATTTATCATAAGTTGGAATAAATAAATATAATATAATATTAGTAAAATATTATATAAATATTAGAAAAATAAAAAATAAAATAATATGCAATATTCATAAAATATTTAAAATATAAAATAATATCCTCAGGTGAGTTACCTGCACTTTTTTGTCTTATGACCTTTTTTTTTAAGAAGGGCAATGCATAGAAGCGCCATTAGAGGGAGCTCTTGCAACATGCTTGCATTTCTCAAGAAAGGTACAAAAAATGAATTTCCTACTAAGTGAGCTGAGCTGCTTCAAGCAGAAGCACACCAAATGATAAGATGATCTATTTTAAAACCTGCTGCATATTTCTCATTCATGATAATAGCATTCATTGTCTTAACTTAAGGCCCATAAGTGGTGGCGGGAGCCTGTAATCATTAGCCCGATATCCGGAATGGTCCAGAATTGAACCATTTTTTTTCCTAAATGAGATGGGGAGTGATTGGTGATCTTGGTTATTAATTGATACATTATCTTGTTCCATAACATCGCAATATGCATTTGATGCTGTGGAGGCTTTGATTGGCAGCTCTGCATTGACGCAGTTTTGCTGTTCTGCAGCTCCAGCAGAATATTATGTACTCAGAATAATCTGATTGTTGAAATTCTTTTGCAGCAGAAACAGTTCCTGAAAATAGCTGGCTGCTTATTTATTGCATGTGGCATTTGCTTCAAAGGCATTGTGAATATCCTAATCGCCCCTTAGAGAGGAGTTACTGGTATTTGTTTATTATTACTGCAGCCGCTGCTACTAATAGCAATAATAATAATGGTAAAATGTATGTGAGCACAATGACTAAAATCTTATACAAGCTTCAATATGTTAATATCAATTCAAAAGGTATTTTCTGTATTTATCAAGCTGCAACTTGCATGCAAAAACTACCCAGTGATCGTGCTATGAAGGTTCTGTTTAAGCATTTTCTGTTACAGGGTGACAGCGCTATGTACTTGTCTCCCAATTGTGCTTTAGTGATGTCACCCTGTCACATAGGACCTTGATCACTCCTAGTTATTGTTTCAGCACCTTCTATGCAGAAATGGACCGATGTTGTCACTATCAGTGAAAATGCTGCAAGAAATGCTATGTATGTAGCCTCCCAGGTGAACATTGTCACTGAGACAAAAAATAATAGAAACCTAAATTTTAGAGTTGGTGTGAGATCAGAACGTATGGGGTAAATCCCCATGAGGACAGTTTTGGTGTCAACTGTCTAACATGGGGATTTTCTTCACTTGGAGACTTTGGGGAGATAATCTATCACTTTCTGTTATATCTCCAAGAGTGAAAGTCAAAGAATCAGGACTTCTAATATCATCTGGCTCCCCAAAAACTTAACCAATGTTCACACTAGACATGAGGTTGTGGTGTGATTACCACTTCCTTGTGCCAGTAAACTATTGCTTTGACGGATATACTACACATAGCTTCCCCTGGCGGCAGCCTCATAGGCAATGAATAGGGGCTAGCCATGAGATTGTGGTGCGGTTACCGCTTCTGCTTCCTGGAGAGACTTACATGTACCCAGGGCAGCCCCATAGAGAATGATTAGGGGTGGCAATGAACAGTACAATATCATTCAGCTGTTAATTGTGCAGACAAAAGTTCCTTAGAAACCAATGCTAGGGTGTGAGTGATAAGCTGCTGGGAGCAAATGTGGGATTGCTTAATGCCAAGGCAGGTTTCAGCCTGAACTTGTCCCAGGTCTACCCTTTTCCTTCATTGGATCTCAATCCTGTCAATCAAGGAGGTCCAGACTTTTATGTAGGCATTGCCTAGGTGCCCTGTTAGGAAATTCATTCTACCTGGGAGTGCCCATTTCTCCAGACTTACCTCCATCCATCAAGGCTTTTTGATATTTGCGTAACTTGTCCAAATAGGCAACCCACTGCCTTACTATACTGAGGCTTTTGAGAGCGATACTAAGACAGAATGCATAGATATTCTCATTCTGTATAAAAGAAAAGTGTCGAAATAATAAAATAAGTGTACAAGAAAATGTACAGCACCCTGCCAGCCCCTTCCACAACCATTAATTTTCTGAATTGCATTAAAAAGCACAGAAACCCAGTGAATACATTGTTAGGTTTGAAATAAGCTATGCAATTAAAATTAAACAGAGTTTTTAAAAAATGGTATAGACATGATTACATAGTTGCATAGTGAAGTTAAAAAAAAGACATAGGTTTATGAAGTTTAACCCCTAGGGAATTAAAAATATCCCAGATAAAACCCTATAGATATAAGGGATCCAGAGGAAGGCAAAAAAAACTTCAATTTTCAATTGAAGGTTCAATTTTCTCCAAAAGGGGGAAAAGTATTTCCTGATCCCATGTGGCATGTTGATAGTACAGCAACAACATTGATATATAATGATCAAGGTGAACACAGAATAGGACTGCAGGGACAGCTCCACATTTGAGGTTGGTTCAGACCTACTTCAGGATTGGACAATCCCACGTGGCTCCCGGTGACTGGAACTTGGCCAGCTGCTTGGTAACTCGCACCACAGTGGTGGTTCCTGAAGTTCCAGCGACTGCACATTTGACAGCTGGTGGCAATGAGTGATACTGAACCACTCGCTGTCATCTCTTTTTATTCTTCACAGGGCTGCCGTGACAAGGGGCTACATGTGGCATCACCCCGATGGCAGTAATTCCCTGGCACGAGGAAGCCGTAATTGCACCGCAACCCCAGTCTAAAAATTGCCTTTAGGTGAACTGCAGCATTTCTTTTAATCTTTTATTGTTCTAACATTATTAGAAGCATTTTTGTTGTTGTTTTTCATTTGTTTTTGCAGATGTTCTGTTTCTTATAGTACATAGGCATCCACTCAACATACACAAAGCCAATGTACGTACAATACTACATGGCCAGTTTGGATGACCCACTATTTTCACAATCTCTTTTCTTTGATCGTATTTGTTTGCATGCGTATAAAAAAGCTTTGTCTTGACACATCGGAGCAGTCTCCTCTCCCTAATGAAAGCATTATGAATGCCCCGGAGGGCAGCTCTTTGGAAATAACATCTAATATTTTTTTCCTGGAAGAAACATATTTGTCTTGTTTGGATAACAATTATTTACTAAGTGTCTATCTAATCCTCAGCATTCCATCAGCCCTTTACCGCTCTCGCCAACCTTTATTATATGCACACAAAATTGAAGATGCTTGTTCGGGGCACAATGGCGCGACCTTCTCCTTAGAAATCCCAGAGAAAGCTCTATCCGCTGGTTTGATTACTGTGACAAGAAGAAATTCATGGCTATTGTTAAAAATGACAACTGGATCCGGTGCGCGAGCGGAGCCCCTGGCGCTGCTGACAAAGGTCAGCTGACAGTATAGGCTTCATTATCGGCGCTATGTTTATAGCTGTTTTCCATCATAATCCCAATTACTGACGTCCTACATGTCGCAGAGATTTCACTGGCTGAAAAGTGGATGCTAATATTTATCAAATCTCTATCTGCCCAGGGGAGCGCAGTGGGATGTAGGTGCCAAAATGTGTTTCAGGTAATAATCCCAAAAGTGAAACTCCAGGTGGATATATAAAGACACAAGTTAAAGAGGAACTAAAAAAGGAATTAGAATAATGCAATAATTGCAGAAGGGACAGACATCTTCTTCTTTTCTGAGTTTCCTGACCTTTGGCCATCTTGATTGACTCGGCTTGGATAACGTCACCATACACTGAGCTGCATCACACCTTAGCTGCACCTTACTGGCTCTGAATAAATACCAAACAGGCAGGTAAGTAAGATATATTGCATCCACCTTTGCCCATTCTTTTTAAGGTTTGTAAGCAGAACTATGGTTCCGCAATTAAAACTTGCGAGCAAGCTGGATATTTATTGTCGGAGGAACAGGCAATATCCCATCTGCAATGAATCACACTTACGTGCCTAAACACAATATTTGTTGTACAAGGAGGTGCAGCTCAGTGTAGGATTCCGAGATATGCTGGGTATATCGGCATCCCCCAGGGCTGCTGGGATTGAATGAATTCCCCCAAGCATGTGCCGGTGTTACATCATCTCAGCCTGACTAATCAAGATGATCAAAGATCGGGAACCTGGAAAAAGACCGGGTGAAGATAACAGCAGCAATGCGAGGACAGGTAAGTGAAATACAAAACTGCAATAAGGCAGATAAAGTAATTTCTCTTCTGAAATAAAGCCCTGATTGGTTGCAATTTTTATTCTACTTTCCTATATGTATGCAGTTTAAGACCCAGAATCAGACCTGTATCAACTTTTTACAGTTCAGCAGGTATGGTCAGGATGGGGGAGGGAAAAGATCTCATCAAGTGAGCTGAAGGAATGTACTAATATTAGAAGTTAGAATTAGCTCATCAGTTTGTTTGTCCTTTCACTGTCCAGTCACAGGTATTGATGAGCTCAGAAATCCACTTATCATTTCACTGTCCATTCACAAACAGCAAGACTCATTAGTCGACTCCTCTTTTTTCTGTTAAGGGCTAGGTGCATAAAGAAGTGCTGCAACAAGGCTGTGCTTTTTGTCACTAGTGTGTGCATTTTAGAACTCTCTACCACACTCAAAATATATACCACCCTGACGGAACTTACCAATAAGAATGTCAATGAAATACTATATACAGAGAACTAGTGAATGTACAGGGCTCCATAATAATAGTGAATGTGCATTGTGCATTGATATCAATCACCTTGCTCATCACTGCAGCCGATTGGAAAGGGCAGGGACTGCACTCTGTTAGTGAACATGCTTGTAGGACCGGAGAACAGTGGGAGGACCTCATTAATACACTGCTGGTATCTCATTGTCCAATCACATGGCTAGGGCAGATCCTAAATGTGATGTCATAAACAGAATGGCCCAAGGTATTGGCTGCCCTCTCTGGAAGGGGTTTCTGGAGCACCAAACACATATTTCTATTTTAATTGTGAATTTACCAATTTGCCTAAATTAAACCCCCCAACATTTTCCCACAGGTCGATTGTGTAACAGGTTTTTCCTTCCCTTTTGTTTATATTATTTTTTTTTAAACCTTGCGCTT
Organism: Pyxicephalus adspersus; assembly: GCF_032062135.1. Lineage (NCBI taxonomy): Eukaryota > Metazoa > Chordata > Amphibia > Anura > Pyxicephalidae > Pyxicephalus > Pyxicephalus adspersus. The sequence continues at coordinate 14,868,917 of NC_092866.1, read as the reverse complement.
TTTAATAATTTACAAACTATTTCTGCTTCTATATTGTTCCAAACATCTCTCTTAGTTTGCCAATATAATACATGGTATTAAAAGATTCTATTGTCTGCACAGTGAAAGAATAGCTATTTATAGAGCTCAATTCACACTTGAAGGGTCTCACTTAGATGCTTTTATTTCATTAAGAAGGGAAAATACATAACAGATAGCAGTGGGAAGTCCCAGATGGATTTTCTTTTCATGTCATATGTAGCCAGGAGGCAATAGAAGCTAGTTATGGCAATTCACATTTACAAACACTGCATATTTTCACAGGCAATGGGTTGATTGTTTGTCCTTCACATTTAGATTTACAATGTAATTTGTTTAGCAATCAGGATTTTATTTGTTTTTTTTCTTTTATTTTACACATTTAGAATAATGGAAATATATATAATTAAATATAAATGTTAAAGAAAAAAAAAAAACATATCAGACACACTGGCCATTTTATTAGGTACACTCCTTCGACTGCTCATTATTGCAGCCGATCACAAGCAAATTTTATCAACTGCTATTCTTCTATAATTTTCACACCAATTCCGGGGTTCTAGGGCTTTACTAGCATCACAGCTTTTTTATACATGACTTTGATCAGGACCCTGTTTGCCTGCTAAACACTCAGCACTGTTCCAGCTACATGCTGCCATTTCCAAGACCACATATTTGGAAGATACAAAACCTTCTTAATATGGGAAAGGTTAAACTCCCTTTTTTTTCTATGTAACCGGTGAACAAACGGATATCCAGCCCCACAGGATCGTCAAGCCCTTTTATTGGTGGTATCTTCTTTAAGAAAGGTCACCATTTACTCACACCACCCATATAAGTATCCCATTTCCATCTATGATCAGTAATTTCCAAATCCTTACCCTAGAACTAAACCTTTCTAATCCACTGAACCTCACTGGAACATCTATATGTCTCACCAATCCTCTGAAGAAGCCCATACAAGTCAAAACGTGTCAGACCTGAAACCACTAGAAATGGGATTTACCATAGGTTACTCTCCACTTCTGATGGTGTGAGAACAGCTATGAACCCTATGAAGTGTTCCTCAGAAAATCTTAAGGACTTATCACTACTTTGCACACTATTGTGTTGAATTTTGCCTGTGTATATATTATTAGTACCAATGTGTTATATTGTTTAAAACACTTTTTATTCATCATCATATCATTATTTATGTCATAATTTTTATGATTATTATGTCATGCTAGTAAAACATAACGTTTGCTCTACACTGAATAATATTTCTAATGCCCACTAACCCTTTTCTTTCTCTCCTTTTCTGTCAGCACAAAACTTTATAATTGCTAAATACAAGGGATGGGCTTGAACTCCTTTCTAAATTTGCTAAGGTCTACCTTTCAGAGGTTTTGTCTAATAAGTCTGCTCCATTTTACAGGGAATGATCCAAAAAAGGGAATATATCTGGTAAGTGGCAGTTCTTGAACATGCCTTGTTGATGCCAGATGTCAATAGAGAAGACTGGATCAAACTCAAAGAAAGCAAAAGTAACTCGTTACAACCAGGGTATGCAGAAGAGTAACTCTCAGTGCACATTCTTGAAGCAGATGGGCTACAGAAGCAGGAGACCACACTGGTTGGTACTCCTGTCGGCAATTAACAGGAATCTGAGGCTGCAATTTTTATAGGCTCCCCAAAATTAAACTTTTGATTTCTGCTGCAACATCCAGATAGTAGGGTCTGAATTAAAAATAAGGCGTTAAAACATCCTGCCTTGTGTCGATGGTTCAGGGTGTTGGAGGTGGTGTCTTGGTGTGAGGATATTTTCTTGGCACACTTTGGATCCCTCGGCACCAATTGAGCATCAGTTAAATGTCACAGCTTACCTGAGTATTGTTGTTGACCATATCCATCCGTTTATGAACACAGTGTGCTCATCTTCTGATGGCTACTTCCAGCAGGATAACACCATGTCATAGAAATAAAATAATCTCAAACTTATTTCTTGAACATGGAAATGCGTTGGTTGTTCTCAAAGAGGACCTTAACCCAATACAATATCGTTAGGATTGTGGTGGAATTGGAGATTTGAATTATGCATAAGGGATGATCTTGAATGCCTCTGACATTCTCACAAAAATTTCCTCGAATTTCTGATGGGTTTGCAAAATGTTGGCAAACCGATTTTGCGGACCCATCGAAAGATAGAGGAATCATTACAGGAGGAGTACCGCTGCTGCATTCATGAATGCAACCATGGGAATCCTCCTGTGCGTGATCCCCGGGCACTATAGGTTAAATAAGGGCTTGCCCCCAATAAAACTCTAGTGCCCAGGGATCACGCACAGGAGGATTCCCACGGCTGCATTCATGAATGGTACTCCTCCTGTTAGTGTGAGTGCCGCAGCTGTGCTCATCAATGAATGCAGCCGTGGGAATTATCACAGGATGATTCCCACGGCTGCATTCATTATTGATGAGCACAGCCGCGGGACTCCTGTGTTCTTGGATAGAGAATCTCTATCCAAGAACACATACTACAGGGCTGCAAGAGCAATCAGGGGAGCGGAGCTTCACATCCATGGATCATGGATGTGAAGGTCCAAAATCTGAGTAATGTTTCCAGCACCTTGTCGAATCTATGCCATGAAGAATTACAGCATTTCATAAGGCTAAAGGGTGTCCAAAAGCAAGGTGTACCTAAAAAAGTAGCTACCGTGTTTACCCGAAAATAAGACCTACCCCAAAAGTAAGCCCTAGCATGCTAATCATGCAAGGGTGAAATATAAGCCCTCCCCTGAGAGTAAGCCCTATTGGCTTCTTCAGGGGGTGTGGTCACATGGTAGGCGGAGGGATACCAAGAGGAAGGAGAGAGCAGAGAGAGAGCAGGAGATTTTCAAAGCACTGGAGCAAGGGGTGAAGAAATGAAAAAGTTTATAAGCCTACTCTGGTGTGACACTACAACTAAAGAGAGGTTGGTGGATTATCTTTTCAAGGGGTCCTTGCTAGTATTTCATTCATTAGCTAATCATATTCATTGATTGATTTTTTTTTGCTTTTACTCAGATTTATATTGGTTACTGTTTGTGGTCAACAAAGCTTTGGAAGTTTTGTTTCTATGTCTGAATGTTACTCTATGAGTCATATGTTAATTGTCAGCACATTTTCTTGTTATGTTGCTCTTGTTTGCTTATGAAACTGTGTTTTTTTCATTATTCATTTTTGTCCATTCTTATTCATGACTTCTATAACAGAAAAAATTGGTGATTTTGACAGGTCACAGGTAACACAGAAGTATCTTTCTATAGCATTGTAATATTGGATACATGTTTTGGTAAATACAGCTTTTGTACATGAGAAAAACCTAATGCGTTTTTCAGAGGTAAAATAAATATAAGACCCTGTCTTATTTTCGGGGAAACACGGTAGTGCAAATATATATATATATATATATATATATATATATATATATATATTACAAAGAAACACCATGTAAAATACAACCCTTACATGTTAGCTATTCACCACTCTCTCTCTCTATCTTATATTTTGGTTTGTAAACACTAATCTAAAGAACATTACATTCAGCAAGCATTTACCAAGCTTCAAGAAATTTTCCTAAAATTGGAAACAAGTTTAATAATAAAAATGGTAACAGGTAAAACATTGTCAAAAGGAAATATTTATACCCTAAAGCCTATTCTCTTTCCCTAATTTATTCTGTAAGAATCATACACTGCTTTTTGCTCATGCACACTGTGGTGTACAATGAGATGCTGAAGAGTACAAAAATTGGGAGAATTTGGAGAATTTTGTCAAACACGTTTGCTTTGCTTTGAATTACTTTGTTTGCTGCTAAAATTAATTAGTGGAGTTAAACACAATGTGCCCTTCCATGCTAATGTTTTGCAAATAAATTTGTACCTATCAAAGATAAAGACTTGCCCTTGGCTAATTTCAATTTATATTAAATATTTCTATCCAGTGATATTTAAGAAAACATTTAATAAGCACTAGGTTTGCTTATTAAAACAGCAGGCAAAATGTGAGTAGGGAATCTTTTGGTAATCAAGAGAAAAGCCTGTCCATTCTTCTTCCCATCTTTTAAACGTACACCTTTTTTTTTTTAAACATTTATTTAAAAAGGAAAAAAATAACGAAATTAAATTCTGTGTATCTTCTATTACTCCAATTTTACAGTTTAAAATATTTTAAACTTTGGAGTTATGTGCATTATTGTTGGTTACCAGTAGATGGCAATGTGTCCTTTACATGAAAACACAGCACCATCTACTGGTGTAACCCAAGTATAAACCAAATTCTTTTTCTTATAGCTATTTAAAGGAAAGTAAAAACTTGGCATGCACTCATGTATAGGCAGTATTTTAAAGGAGCAGCTGGGTTTATAAATAATTGTAGACAAAACGATTATCTAACAATGGGAAAGCTAGGTCATTTAAAACATTATAAAACGTCTTCTGAAAAGAGCGTAACTGCCTAAATTTCAATGAAAAAAGAGTGCACAAACTGTAGTGCAATGCTTTTGTTTATCAGGATAATTGCAACCTTCTGTTGATAATATTACAACCTTAACCACCTGCTCATGGTTACCATACTCTACAGTTCAAGTTTTTGAAGCACACACCAACACAAATCAAAGAGATTTCTTAGAAAACTGCTGGACCTTTACCTGATCAACAGGTTGGTCTGTCAATTCATGCTCTGCATTGTTCCTGTGAATTTTTTTGACTGCAGTTGTACTGAGCTTGCCAGTGTTATTTCCAATTAATATGCTATTGACATTCTTGGCTCTACTTTTTTGGAACCTGTGTCTGTTTAGAATTTTTTGTGTGCCTAGCCATCAACAAACTGGACCTGTTTTTGCATGCTGTTTGCTCTTACTGTGAGTAAGAAGACTTTACTTTAGCTGACATTCTGCAAGTTAGTTGTCTGTAAACCCCGGTGGCACAGTAGGACCACCAATCTCCAACCAGTAGTCTTAAGGTATGCCATGGCAATTCTAAAAAAAAGACATTTCATGCCAATTGTTGGCATCTTTGTAGGACAACAAACTACTGATTTTTAAGTGAAACCACCTCCACCTTTGCCCCTATTTAACCTCTATCTATCCCCTTCTGCCCACACCATCCACAAACTAATTCCAAATTCTTGCCATTGGTATGACCCATCTTAGACCTTTCATGACCCCTTTTAACCTGAGCTACACTTTACTTTAGCATAGTTTGTGAAACTTTGCTATTAATGAGATTGGCTTCAATGATTTTTAAATAACCCAAACTACCAAAGCAATTTCAGCCCACAAAAAACAGCAAAAGAAATCTCCAGGCAGCAGAATATTTTGCTAATAATCATTTTCTTTGTTAAATGTTTAATAAACATATTAAAAGCTGAGAGAAGAAAAACACTATGCATTGCAATTTATTGATCGGACATCTCTATCTCTAAAAAAAAAGATGGATGATGGCTTGTTTGTTGTGTGTTGAAAGCCAGAATTCCTTGTCAATGGATTATTATTACAGAGGATTGCATATCTAGTCTTAGTACTGCTGACCACATTTTAGTATGCTTTGATGCAGCCGATTACACTGCAATTTGCCAAAGGCTGTGATCGATCTGGAAAATGCACGGAAAATGAAAACATCAGAGGCAATTATGTGCCCAAAGGAAAAAAAAAGTAATAATAATATTTGTATTGTTATTTTTGAATTGTTGTTGATCTATACATTGGACTTCATCAACCTTTTTTATCCCTCTTTACCCGTCCATTTACCCAGCCATCCCCAGAACTGATTGCTGGATAAAAGCTAAAGTCACAAATTCACAAGGGATTTAGATTTTATTTTTTTTTTACTTATCCGGAGTAATAAACCTGCATTTGTGTGTTATTTGTTTAAAAATGAAACCAAGAAGGATATAGAAGATGTAGACTATTAAAGTATTCCGTATTCACACATTCAATATTTATTTCTTGTAATGCAAGCAGGTTAAGTGTCAACTTCTTGAAGCTTCTGTAAAAAGAAGCACACAGAAAGCTAACAAAGAACCAAGGAATATTCTTCTAGAAGAGGGCACAGATGAACTTATTTGTCTGCTGTTTGGCCTCTCATAGGCTGGTGGAGGGACAACACCCGTAACTATTACCTTAAGTGGAACCAAACCCAGTCCATACTTACCTGTCACTGTTCCACCATATTTTTCCTTCTGCATTCCAATCTTCGGCCACCTTAATTGGTATACCTTCTGCACAGACTTGAGAGAGTTCATTCATTTCCCCCCAATGAAATCTGGGGTTGGTGAGTATCCCTGGGATTGCAGGGATTGATGCATAGGAATTAAAATCCTTTGGCTGGTAAAACAACTCTCCTATATGTATTTCATGCTTGCCTGAAGTTCAGCCTTCTAGCTTTTTTGAACTTGGGACATTTTCGAGTTATTCCTGTTAGGCACTTGTCACTTTCTTGTAGGTAAAATAATCATTTAGTTTTTCCTTTCATTAGTAATGAAACTGCTGAAATTTCAAAAATGAAAATTAATATCCGGGTAGGGAATTGAATTTTATAGTTTTCAGAAATCTTGAAGCACCTTTGGGTGGAGGTTAAACGACTGCTACGCTGGCTCTCAAATCTCCATTGCCACCATTGAAAAATGTTGCCAGTGAATGGTGCCTTAGGACGACGCTCTTATAAGTGTTGCATTTTTTAGAGACAACTTTAATGTCATTTGCTTTCCCATATCCCTTAGTACTGGAATGTTTTCAGAGTGGGAAGATAAAGGGGAGAAATGGTTTAGGTAAAGCACCATAGAGTGTCTAGGAAGTCGGTTTATTAGGCAGTTTTTTGGGTTTTTTTTAATTTTGATAGGGTTGCTTTAAAGAAAACTTAGCTCACCCTGTTCACTTGTATCCTCTAACACTCCTTTTCACTTACATAACTTTTTTTGGCTCCAATATTATACTGATCAGAGGAAAGGTCATCTTGTGTTGTCATAGATTACAAAAGGCAATGAATGCTTTCCATTTAACAAGACTGGTGTTTGGTAATTGGCCCAATGTACTATGTCACATTCTGCTGAAACCTAAAAGAATTGGCCCATAGTGATGCATAATAGGGTACAAAAAAATGTTACTTTCGCAAGTAGCATACAATATGAACTGACTTAAAAATGGGCCATTCAAACTCTGTAGCTACAATTTGATTGGTTCAATTCCAAGACAATGCTATTTGCATAAAAAAGTTGAAATTTAGGCTTCTCTTTTGGCCATACCCAGATAATATATTTGTCTTCTTTGCAGTTTATCGGAGCAGCAGGGAAGCAAAGGAGAGGTGAGTATGTGCTGCTTGGGTGGGGGGAAGTAAATGAAACCCATTGCTTTGCCCAGCATGAGCAAAAGGGAGGTTTGCCTTAAGTTTGCTCTCTATGACGATTTTCATTTGGGATAAAAAAAATCATAATGTTTGACCGGTTGTGCATCATCATTTGAATACAACTGTATTTGGATACATTTGACTAGTGTGTAAATATATTAATTAGGAAATCTTTGACGCTACACTTGTAGATCTGCACAGCATGCACTATTTCTATTGACAGCTGAAGTGCCATAGGCTGCCTAAAGATTTACATACTACTGACAAAGAATAATAGGAAGAATTCAGTATGTGTAATCCAATATATGCATTTATTGTGTATTTAAATATAAGCCCGAGGAAGAATTATAGCTCATTTATGTGAGAAATCATTGGAAAGTGCTACACAAATGGATTAATATTTTTGGATCTTCTTGGGCTTTTTCTGTTTTTATTTTTTAAATATTCAAATATACACGACTCAAAAGAAACTAAAGTAGACTAGCCACCTCTTCCTCTGAAAATTCTATTTGCCTGGCTGTCATGCTGACCCTCCTACCTCAGTGCTTACACTGAAGCCCTGGCTTTAAAGCTTTGAACACCTAAACAAAATTAATTAGATTAAGTTCATACAATCAACCTCATGAACCTGTGATGCCCCCACTTTGTTTGAGGGGATCACAGGTTCATGGGACTCATTATGCATGAAAATGTAAGTTGTATTTAATGGTATTAGGTGTATTGTTTGTTATTTTAGATTGCTATATTATTATTGATTGTATGTATGCAATTGTAGTCAATTTAATCCCGAAGAAGTGTACAGCTCAAGCGTCATCAGGATTTTCCTTTCCTCAGCCAATCACAGAGCACTAGAGGTGAATGAATGGGCAGACTTGTCCTTTAACCTCTAGTGCCCGGGGATCCCACAGTGACAGGAGGATTCCCACGGCTGTGCTTATGAATGAATGCAGCCATGGGAATCAACTTGTCACAGAAGAAGTCCTACGGCTGTGCTCATGAATGAATGCAGCCATGGGAATCATCCTGTCACAGAAGGAGTCCTATGGCTGTGCTCATGAATGAATGCAGCCATGGGAATCA